>NW_019385953.1:152666-231593 GCF_000671375.1 Centruroides sculpturatus | reverse complement strand
AAAGAAATCTACATAAAAATAACATTGAATATTCTTTACTTTTTAAATCTTAAATCAATGTACTTAGTCAAATAGCTTCCTACAAGTGGCTAATGGATGGAATCGAAGACGGTTGCAGAGCGTGCATACACGCGGACTGCCAAATCCCCAGGGTGCCAATACCGGTCAATGTCAAATACCTCTTTTGTCGAATCATTAGAGAGGTTGAGGCGCACGTTTTAAACGTGTAAACGTGTACGTATGATGTTCGGCGCCGCTTTCCCGTAAGCCTAAAAGTTTGACAATGGTGTTTGGATAGTCGGTGGAATCACGCTCGACATTCCAAACACCATCGTCAAACTTTTAGGCTTACGGGAAAGCGGCGCCGAACGTCACACGTACACGTTTACACGTTTAAAATGTGCGCCTCAACCTCTCTAATATATAATTATATATACAGTACCTAATTTATATATACAGTAGAGCGTCGTTTATTCGAATCAATTGGGGACGGGTTGTTCGGATAACTTATTTTTTTGGATAACCAATTATGTATGAAAAAATATATTAATTTATCCCGTGTTGAAATTTTTCTCAGTTGCGTGTCGCTTCGCGTTGAATTTTCGTCGATGTTAAGCCTAACGAAGACTATTNGGGGTTGACTGTATTTTATTTTACTATAATAATTTTTATTTAAAACCAGCTTACCCATCTCACATTCTGCGATCTCAGAAGAAATGAAATTCAAGCAAACTCATTATAATAAAATTCAATTTGCATTTTATAATTTTTATTGAAACTTATTATTATTATTCATTTTCATCAGGAAAACATTTCAAAGTGTCGTTTCAATTTTATTTATTTATTGGAGTGCTTGTGAATACATGATATTTTTTGTTTTTCCATCTTTACATGAATAAATCAGAAGGTTTTCCGATGCATGAGCTGGCCATATACAGTTTTCCATGCGAGAAGCACGGATTCTCCAAATCTAGCCCACATACTTGCAGCGATTGTCAGAAGTGCAATATTCCCCATTTTTATATATATTTTTTAATCCTTTACAATTTTAATTATTTAATTGCTCCTTCCTCTCTTCCTTGGCATGTTGTGAAATTTCTGATAGTTGGATAATAAACTGTTTTATTGTAATTTGTCTTTTTAAATTATTTTGAGTNATAAATTACGTTAACGTATTTAAGTTATGAATGAACACATTTCATTCATAATTATAAATGTCATTCATTTAAAATTATAAATGAAATTGTCTATTTCATTTATAATTTTAAAAGAAATTTGTCGTTTTTAATAGTTTAAGTTGTAAATTACGTGTAACCTATTTATTTATGAATGGAATCCTACGTTCATTCATAAATAATCTATTACATTCATAATTCTGTTTACTATTAACGTAGCTTTTTATTAACTGTTATTTTCATTATTTAGAGTGTTTTATTGATTAATATATTAATTAAATAATTTAATATAGTTAAAAGTCGTTATTTTTTAAATAAAAATAATAAATCTGGATGGTCAGCTTCAAATGAGATTAGACGTGGGTTCGGTTCTTAAATAATCTGATGTGTTTTATTGTTAATTTGAGCTTATAATTTGGTTTAAATATTTAAATTTTTTGAAGAATACTATAAAAAGAACTCGATATATTAATCGTAGAAGCGTAGGTTAAGTTCTTATTCAAATTTTTTCCTATTTAAATTTATGTTTGAAGTTACTTTATGTAAGTTCTATTATTTATTTATATATACTACTATATAAAGCAAGCTACATATAATAAAGTACAGTGTATGTATTTTAGTTTATACAGAAAGTATATATATATAATAGAATGTGTATATTTATAACTCTATGTAAACAGCTTATTACTGTTAATCCTGTGAGCGTGGGTTAGTTTTTTTTGTATATTAAGTTACTTTTATCCTTGAATATACCTTGTTTACAGACAGATAGAAGCTTTTCCTTTACGTATAAGGAATCTATCTTTATTGTAAAACTTACAGTAGCAATGAATCTTTAAAATTAGAAGAATTTTCTGTAATTTTTATCATAAATCACACTTATATTTCCAATCAAAGAACTTTACTTTGAACATTAATTAAAAACTTACGCACTTATCTATGATTTCTTCATCGGAAAATGTACATAAAGTAATTCTTTACGTAGAAATTAACTATAAAACAGTAAAAAATCTAACCAAAATTAATGATATATTAGTAAATGAAACTAGTATTTTGTAGCTATCGATCAAAGGTATGAAATGATAGGAAGAATAATAGTAATTTAGTATAAACGAAGGTAAATGGAAGAAGATACATTTGAGTAAAATTACTAAAGAAGTAAATAAAGAAACAGGGCATTTCTTATCTTTCTTAGTAAGAGTGGTACCAATTTATCTCTTGTATCAAGCAGTTGCATACAGATAACTATTACGTTCGACATCAGTTACGAGTTCAATGCACCCTTTGTCATTCCAATGTAATACTTCTCCGTAGATGTCATAATTCTAAATCGTTACTTCTATCGATCCGTATACAAAAGCCTTCTACATATCCAATACCCCATATAACGTTTCTTTAGGGGGGTAAAACGATAGAGGATCAGGTACAAAGCCAACTGCATTCTTTGTCTTGTCTCCTCTGCATCCCAGATCCCAGAGTTTGCATCCTTGTTTTAGAATTTCGACATCGAAATGGTGGCCCTCTCTTCTTACTTCTTTTTTTCTCCCCCTTACTACATTCATCTGTAATACTTTCGACGTTGAATTAATCGATTATTTCAGATGAAATCCAATATTGGCTAAAGAAGGAATTCTTGTGTTATTTTAAAATGAAAATGTCATGCGAGGGGTCGAGTTTCTTATCCCTCTAGAAATGGCTTTGAATGTAATTTCACAATGGTGATTTTATGTGGTTTGTGTACACGTAACAGGGCTTTCAATTGGGTAAAGTGATAATGAAGTATTGAACTGTCGAAACTCTGTACAAGCAGGTAAAATAAATTTATTTTTATAAGAAACTAAAACTAAATAATAGTGTAGCATAAAAGTCTGCATATTGCTTATTCATTGATATTATGTTATGTTGAAAATTTAATGTGATATGAAAATATACACTAAATTTAGATATTTTTTCAAATTCCATCCTGTTTCTAGTGGTGAAAGGAAATATATTTATACAGAAAATCCTTGTTAATTCAAACTCATATAGTTCAAAATCCAGTTAGGTTGTAACCATACTATTTGTCCCAGCTGGGGATATGAAGATTTACATGTTAAGGAATTCAGTTAATTTGAAATACAGCTACTTTAAAATTTGAAGTGAAAATTTTGTCTTAACTGTGATATGCATATGCTAAATTGTTTGTTTAGATTGAAATTACTCCATACTATAAGAGAACAGTAGACCAAGAACAGCTCTAATCTGGTGAACATGGCTTTGCTTTTACAGTAACACATTTTTGGGTGTTACCTCTTTTTTTCTTATCTCATAAAATATGGCTGGTTTTTGGGATTGCAAATTTGGGCTACAAGTAGCAGATTAAGATATTTGTAGAGCTCTTGGTTACTAGATTTGGGTTACCTTTAAAAATATTTTGGGCTACATTTTGAGGAATTCTGCTTTACTTTTTATAAACCCTATCTGGCAACCTGTGAGATTCTCACCAGCCATATGGTTTTTACCTATAGTGTATTTATATTATTAACATTACATTCATTAACAAAAATACCATTCTGTATACATAGCTGTATTTCATTTCTTAATAAATTACATCAGGTACAACATTTCGTATATCATACAGAAATATGTAAATCTTGGATAATTCAAAACTCAATAATTCAAAGTCATGATTATTTGCCCCTTTAATTTCAAACTAATGAGAATTTCCTGTAGTATGATTATGAAAGTTTTAAGGTGTCTCATTAATATATAAAAATTTCTTATTTTAAATATTTGTATACACAATTAGATGATTTTTACATTTAGAATATTGCTATAAACTATATGAGATCTTATTATTATCATTATTATTATCTTATTATTATTTTTTACAGGATAAAAATGATATAAATCCTGGAGAATATGTTGATCTTATTTACGGTGATCGGATGAGAACTCTGTCTGATAAGAAAAAGGTACTATGCTGATTACTTTAATACAGATATGTTAGAATTATATTAGTTATATATTAAAAGCAAAATAAAAGTATTTTTGATTACTTTATGTTTAGTAGAACTATTGTCAAAATGTGAACAAAACATTCTCTACTTTTGTTATCAGTAATAAATATATTAAAGATGTTTGATTTTTACAATAGTAAATGTTATAAGTTAGTGATATATATAAAAATCTGTTCTCAATAATTTAGGTAATTGACATTTTTCTTTTACCCCACAAGGAGTAATATGTTTGAAATTAGTTTTTGTCTAAGCAAATCTAAACAGTCTGTTGTCTTTTATATTGAAGAAATTTCATTGACAAAAATGTCAAAATACAGTATAACTTTTGAAAAGTGGACACTATCAGAACCAAGAGGTTTGTTTGTTGTTTAGAGGTGTTCACTATTAGGTATGTGGTATGTGCTAGTGGCTGTACCTCCTAATATTGTATTTTAATGTGGTCACCATATAATGAAGAATATGATCGATAATGGAAACATCAAATTTGCATTAAGAATGTGAAAATACCAAAAAGTATACATAGCATATATAATTGAAATATGTATACAGAATGTCTTTCTCTACTGATGAAAACTGGATATTATAAACTGTAAATTATTTTACAGTGTATACAGAATATTATATATCTTTTCAGCTGTAAAAATCTCATTTTAATTGAATTCTAACTAACAAACAGATTGGACAGGTTACTTTAAATGGAACATAAAAATTATTACAAAATGTAAACATTGATTAATTATGAATTTCCACAACAATACCTTATCTCACTGAGAATTATTTATTAGCTTCGACAAATGTTTTCAACCTGTTCTACAGGCCAACTTCTGAATTAAGAAGTATCTGGCTGAGTATTAATTAAGGAATAATTATTAACTCATCAAAAAATAATGTGGGCAAAAGTAATGAAAAAGAAAAATGAAACTATGAACAGCAGAGTGGACAAAACCGGTTTAGGTCGTGAGAGTTTGAATGTCTAGTGTACAAAGGTGATTTGCTACCACTTCAAGGATGGGTAATGTATTCGGTATTCTTGCATTTATAATATCACGATTTAAGAGACTAATAAAAATGGATACAGTGACTTGTCTGCTTTGTACTTATCAAGTAGGTTTAATTTTTCAAATGATTTTGCTTTTTTCAATAACTGATATATTAAAAATTACACTTTAGCCAACACAAAGCTGTTAGGATCATAAAATGACATCATAAATGTGAGAAAACAGAATATCTTCCTACATTAATGAAAGTAACACCTATACATGATTTCCAGCAAATAACTATAAAGTTCTAACATAAATGAGGTGTAGTTGTCTTAGTCTTTGAGGTTTCTTGAGGATATTTAATATAACAGAATTCTTACACATTGGGATTATCTTGCCTTTGATTGTCTTTCATTTCTGTAAATGCATTTTTTTTGGCTAATTATTTTGCTTTGTGGTGTATGAAATCTTTTGGATTTTTAGTAAATCTGACTTCTAATTTAAAACTGTTGTATCCTATGTTGTAAGTTTCTGAACACTTTATCCTTTCACAAGAAGATATGACTTTTGTTCTAGAACTGATGCTATTGTAATAATTTATAATTCAGTTTTGATAAATCTATAATTGTTATTTTTACTCTTACACATGTACTGTACATCTAATATATGGATTGCAGTACAATAATAATAAAAGTATATGAATACACAATTCAACTGATAATATAGTTATCTCAAATGATAACCTGTTTTTATTCATTCATAAACTTTTATTGTTATTGTGCTGCAAATTAGCACGTAGTCAGCTCATTTGTTTTCTTGTAGTCAGATAATTCATTATTTTTTAAATCTAACCTTAATTATTGTAAACTATTTACAGCTATTATTTATATAGTAATAAACTTTACCCGATTTCATAGATTTTAAATTAAACTATGATTTAATTAAAATGAACACAAAGTCCATTGAAAAAGATCTTCTTCTATTTAGTTTTATGTTCTGGAATACATTTTGTGAAAACCTGATCTTTCAGCTTTCAAACCTTATGGGCTAGTTTATTTTTTTATTAAATTACTATCTGGAATTTTAAAAATGGAAACATTTTATAAAAATTCATTGCTATGGGATTGCTTTTAATCTACATACTACCGGCACTTCCTTCAATGTATAAATGATTCAAGTATCAGTATGGTTCTAATGCAATATGGATTTTGTTTTTGCTTCAATTTTTAAGAAGTGTTTTATCTTTTAATTGGATATTTTTTCATGTTTTAAAGAAAGTTTTTTTAAAGTTTTAGACAACCAAGTAGCCTAAAAGAAATGGTCAGATCATTTTGAGATTATTCCAGAACACGAAAGTGAATAAAAGATTACTTATTTTTTGATAGCCTTTGTTATCATTTCAATTAATAAAAAATTACAATCTAGAATTTTAAAAATTAAATTATGATATTAAAATATAATTTTACTTTTTAGTAGTACATTGTAATTACAATTAAACATCCGATCCCAATCCCAATACATGGGATGAATTGTACATAAGTAATAGTACCAGTATAGAAATATTTAATTTCTTACATTTGATATTTTACTTAATATATTTAATATTTTGTAATTCAAGAATTTTTAATATGAGTGACTCATAAGTCTAAGAACATTTTGGATCTCAGTACCAAACTTAGAAGTCTTTTAATTATTACTTGGACTCAATACTAGATATAAAATTACAATTTGAGAACATTTTTATATGGAATAATTAGCAACTGTTCTGTGGCATATTCTCATTTTCTGTAAAGGCTTGCCATTTTTTTCTCTTTTTCTGGTAACAGACTAATAGTAACAGAAGTACTTCTGTTACCATCAGTGTTACTCTTAATAACTTTACTATCCAATTCTTTTCTTTTCAACATTATCATCACTTCACATTGTCTCTGTAAATATTTTAAAATCAAACTCATTTTCACTTTTGATGTTTTCAAAATTTTTACAAGTTTTTTTTTTCCATTTTTAATGAATGGAAAAATTATTTAATGACTTGCAGTCATGATTTTACACATAATGTCAGAAAAATGCTTATATACAGTAGTTGTAATGTAGCTGCGACAATGGTACCACCAGACTTGTGATATATACTAGTAATGGTGCTATAATGATGCTAATTTGCAATTTACAATGTAGCTGCTGCAGCACCATTGGAGTTATAATATACACTATGCATTCTGCTTTATGGCCACAACAGACTTGTGGTGTAAACTATTGATATCACAGAGGCATCATTGGAGTTTTGTTGTATATTATTGTTGTTGTTGTTGTAGCAGTGCCATTAAAATTCAAAGAGTTAATATTGAAAATTCTTTGTTATACAATAAAATTGTTGTTTTGTTATTTTCATTTATGAAATTTTATTTTAGAAATGCAATTCATTATGCTTATAATTGTAGTTAGTGGTAAACAGGATCTGATTTCAAATTGAAATTATAGAGTAAAGTATTAATATGAAACTTAAAGGATGAATGAGGAAATTAATATTAACTAGTATCAAACATATTTAATTGTGTTCAAACATTTTACTGTGATACAAATGTGTTTAAAAAGTACTTAATCAAAGTAAAGATGGCTTAGTAACTGGAAGCATTTGCATATTTATTTATTCATTTGTTTCATCTTTACTTTGACTAAGTAGTTTACCCATGTTTGTATTTATTTGAAAGTATTTGTCATTGTTTTATTGTAATAATTTAAAAATTTATAACTTATTTTTTATATTTACTTATAACAGTAATTCATACAGAAAATGTTTATTTTTTAATGATATGTAATTTTATGTAGGTTTTAGAATTGTATGAAAAAATATTTGGAAAGCTCGTAATTTCACAGCCACTTCAGTTAAGAGTAACTGATAAAATTATTCAAGTTGGATATTCATTCTTGCCTAGACTAGGACATTTTCCATCTTCTAATCCTTTATTTCCTCTGCATAACCAATTAAAACCATTACAGTCATTAATGAAATGCATTGAAATGAAATGGTTGGCTATTTTGGTAAGATTTTGATTGATATTTTTGCTGAACTTAGAAACTACTAAAAAATAATAAAGTGAATCCGACTAATTTATGCTATTTTAAATTCATTTATATTGTCAGGTTGGTTCATCATCTGTTGGAAAGACATCAATAGTTAATTTATTAGCAACTTTAACAGGACAGAGTTTATTTATTTTCACAGTGAACTCAGAAATGGACACCACTGATTTACTTGGGGGATTTGAACAAGTAAGTCAATTGATTTTTATTTAATTAAAAAAATGAAAAATATGATCATTCATTATTTTAATATTTCTTAGTTATTTGTTGAAAATACATTATTTAAAATGCACCTTTCTTAATTATTTTTGGCTATTATTGAATTTATGACTATTTTTTAAAAATTTATATTACCTTTTCTTTGGATAAATAATACTTTTTCTCAATATCAAAATATTTTTCTTTGTCACAAATTTTAATTCAAAAATATAGCACAGTTTTCTTCATTTATTTTTTTCAGATTTGAATTTTTTAATTAGAAATCTCTTAAGAGGTTTCCTAAGAATTTTGTTTTAACAATTAGGCAGGTTGTATGACTCTGTGATAAGTATAAAGGAATGTTAGAATCACTGAAGAAGTCAGTTTTCTTTCATATTTCAGATTAAACATTTTTTGGGACTGTACATCCCATCATCAGATCCTATAGAAATTGGAATGTTTATTCTAATTGCACATCTTGTTCAGTGTACTGTACATGACACACTACTATAGGAGGAAGCAAACATGGCTAAACATGGCTTGAGTAGAACTCTCTTCTAAACTGTTTGAAGTACAGTCGATCCCCCATAACACTGTTGATTATTCCATTTTATATGAATTCCATGCTGTACGAGTCACTTAGATTTTACAAATACATGTGCTGGGCTATGAACGGCTCACGTATTTGTAAAATCTAAGTGACTCGTACAACATGGAATTCATATAAAATGGAATAATCAACAGTGTTATAGGGGGTTGACTGTACAAAGGTTTGAAAAGCTGTTTAAACAAGCATTTCTTGTAAAAGTGAACTGAAAAAGGCTTAAGAAGAGCCAAAAGTTTTTTTGAATATTAAACAAGTTTTCATTACCTTAAGGAGCACGTTGTCTTTCTTTCTTTATAAAGATGGTGCCATATTTTAATTTTATGAAAAATATCTATACTTTCCTTTCTAGAAAATTATTTTTTTCTAAAAAACAATCTTTGAATTTGCATTTAAGGCTACTACACATGGCCAAATGAATTTTAAGCTTTGGCTTTTTTTGTGTGTGTGTGTCTGACTTATTTGAATATACAGTATGTGGCAACAACAGAAGGTGACAAGAAGCTAAGTAAAAGCAACTAATGACATATCATTAGTTTGCTTATTTAGCTGCTATGAAAGGAACTATTTACTATCATTTGGAATGGATTATGTCATTGGTTAGCTTACTTAGCTGCTTGCCACATAGCTCACTAATCAGTCTTTCACTCTGGCTTTACCCTGTGATTAAAGCAGTCAAAAAAATTTAATTTGAAGTTTGACGATTTGTTTCTATAAGTGTATGTTTTTTCAATTTTTTTAAATGTGAAATAGTTTTCTATGCTGTTTGGTACAAAAAGCTAGAGGTACTTTGATGTTTAATTGAAAAAAATAAAATAAAATTTGTGCAAATAATATAAATTTATTTAATTTTGCTGATAAGTAAGTTACAATTATTGCTCCTATAATTTATTAAATTAACTAAAATTGAAATATTCTTCTATTTGAAATTTTAATTAAGCATAAATTTTTTTAGAACTTATCACACAGGAAGTTTGGGCCAATGGTAAAATAGACTTTATTAATTACAGGAATGGATATGTATATATGTATTTTAGGTATTTTCACCTAAAATGCTTGCAAAAAAAATAAATAAATAAAATAAAATTAATAAACTAAAAGTTGTTACATAGATGGATTTTGTCTTTTGTTGCTGTTCTAAGATAGACTATGTGATTGAAAAAACTTATCTTTACTAATCATTATCAAATTCAGGTAATGATTAATAAAGATAAGTTTTTTCACTCACATAGTCTATCTTAGAACAGCAACAAAAGACAAAATCCATCTATGTAACAGCTTTTATATCTATGTAACAGTTGGTTTATAAAACAAGTTGAAAAATAAAAACTATATATATTTTGGAATAAGAAAATATTGCAAGCATAAATTAATTCTAAATAAAATCAATCTTAATATTTTATAACACATTATTAATATATTTGAAAAAATAAAAGAATATTAATTTTATACATATAATTATTATAATATCAATGAATTTTTATGTTTACTAATAAGTAGTTAATTAATTAGCCATATTGTAATCAGATAAGAATCTATCTTTATTATTTGAATATTTATATAACACAGAGAAAGTATTATATTCCTGTTTTTATTTTCATTATTGTTTGAATGATTGTATTCATTTGCAAATATTTTTAAAGTTGATTTCAATTTTGTGAAAACTAGTTATTTTAAATATATATATATATATATATTTTAAATGTTTGGAAGTATAAAGAACTTTAAGTAGCTATTCTAAAATATTTTTTTAATTAAAGATAGACTCAGATAGACCTTATTTTCTCTGATATAATCTATGTGTTCCATAAGTTAATTATAAAATGTTTACAAAATAGGTCACTTTGACTAAATTTATAGGAAAGTGTTTTGGATGATAAAACAAAAAATTAATATGAAAACTTATGGAATTAAATGAAAAGTTTTAATTTTTTGGGAATGATATTAGACCAACTTATTATTTTCATTCAGGAAATATTAGAAATAAAAGTGAGTAATATAGTAAATAGCCTAATCATACTTAATAGTTTCTAAGATATTTTTAATATTTACTATATATCTTTATTTTTTATATATATGTTTCTGTTATATAATAAATAAATAGAAATTTTTGCAATCATGTTATTAGTTAAAATAAACAGTTTATTAAAATGTATTCATAGATATATAAGTTTAAACTGAATAATTAGGAAACTTAACAATATATTACATAGTTTATCAATAATAAAACTATCAAAACACAAAATTCAAAGATAGAATTTTATAATATAATATGATATGAAATTGTGGAGACTATCAGCAGTATAAATTGGAGTATAGGAATTTTTGCTGATTCTTATAAATGGGTATATAAATTCTAGTTCTGTCATTGTGGTTTAAAATATAGGTGAGTAATACTATGTAAGTTACAGTTAGCTTTCATACAATAATAATATAAAAAAAATCTTACATTATCATTAATCAGGTTTTTCAAATTGCTTTAGTATACTGTATACAAGAGATTGAACATTAAAGAATCTGAAATGTATGATATAATCCTGACTCTGTGTTTGAATTAGTTTCAAATTTATTTTATCATTCTTGAAAGCTGTCATGAAAATGAATTATCTTTCAATGCCATTTCAACTAATGATTATATAATGTCTGTGAAATAATACAGTAAAAATGCAGTTTAAAAGCCAAAATGGATAATTATATGCTGTTTTAGGAATTGAGCAAATTTTATTCTTTAAAAAGAAAAAAATAACTAAATAAGCAATGAAAGTAAATGAGGTCAAATTTTAGTTTTGAAATTTGTTGAATGCCAATCAATTCTAATGCACCTTTTGTAGCACATTATGTGTAATCTCAAAGCTAAGGAAGAAAGGAAAGAAATTTATTGTAGTTTTTAAGTAGATTGATTTCAGCTTAATAATTTATTAAATTGTAAGTAACCAATTTAACCTTCAAGTAAATATTATTATAAAAATATTTTGATAAGTGTAATTAATAGAATCTAACTATAATTGTAGATATTTGCACAAATTGATAAATTAAGAGCGATGCTGTTACAATAATATTTATTAATTGATATTCTAGCACAAATGCCTACATTTCACGCTCATTCTATGCTGCTAACAATGTTATCCAGTGACATTAGTTACATATTTTATTTATTTAATTATATATGGATTAAACTTTTCTTTAAAGTGTTGTAACACTTGAACATATTTTATTACTTAATCTCTTGGATATCATTAATTTGACTTAATAAAAAAACACCAAATTTTTGTTCAATTCTCTAATAAATTAACCAATTCTAACAAAGTTATTGTTATAATGTAAATCATTATTACTAACTGATGTTGTATGAATAAATGATAAAAAGTGATATAAGATTGAAAATTTTGTATTCATTTGTATCACTTTGGAACTCTGTGGAATTGCAGAAAAACTTTGCTTTAGTTTGTTGTCTCTCTTTTTAAATGGGTAATAGTTTGTCAATAAAGACTAATCAAGTGGAAGTTCACATCATTTACAGTTAAAGTTTCTTATAAATTCCTTATGATATCCTACTACTATTACATTTTTAAAATTTAAATAACTCATAATAGTTGCAAATTTTTTTATATAACATATTTTGAATATTTAGTAATAAAGAAAATATTTCTTTATTGTAAATATAGTTAAAATGTAAGATAAAGCATTTTTCAGTTATTAACTTGTAATACTTGGATATAAACTTCAGATATGTTAATTTTAATAAAACAACTTTTTATTAAAAGAGCACATTTTTAAATTCAAAAGTAAATAAAACAGTTTGATTTAAAAAAAATTCTTTTGAATCAGAACTGATTGTTCATTTTCAATGATTTTTTAAAATTTATATTACAAAGTAAGAGAGTATTTCAGAATTTTTTTGGAATGCTATATATATATATATATATAGCATGAATCATTTGATATAAATGTTTATCATGCTTTCTTGCTAACNATATATATAATATTATTTATTAATACCATCAATTTTTTAATTGAATACATCCAGTACTAATTTATTTTTTGAAGTAGATATGAACTAAAAATAAGATAATAAATCAGAATTAATAAATAAAACATCTTATAAATAAATGAATAAATGAGAAAATTTGTTTCTTTGTGGCACAGTTGTAACTGTGAGAAGCCTTTGTAGACACTTTTTTTATTTGTATTCATAGTGTTATTGAATTTTGTCAGTTTTTCTTTCAACTTTGCTTCTGGAAATTTATCTTTCTTTTTTTTTTAGTTATGTATTTTCTTACAAACCTGTTCCATTGTATTTTGTAAAAAATTTGTGAAGTCAACAAATTTCTTTCAAATATCCATGAAAGTTTTAACAAATAAATCTGTGATATTACAGTCTACAGGCAAATCAGTCACTGAAAACCTATAGCTCATTTAACTTTGCATTCATTTATTTCCATGTTGTAGTAAATAAGTAAATAATAAAATACTTTAATTATTAAGAACACATAATGTAAATAATAATGTATAACTGGCTAAGCAATGTTGTTACCATTTAATCGGTTACTGTCCCTTCACCTGAATTCTTGCAATTTACGATACTATATCACTTCTGATGTAAAATCTAATAATGCATGAATATTTTGGAAGTATTTTAAAAAATCTTAGAAATATTTATTTATCATTTACTTTCAGCATTTCTTTGAAATATCACTTTAAACTTTGGTTACAGATTGTTCTATGAAAATTTTTCTTCATTACTTGAGAGAAATTATTTAATCTTTTCAAATATTTTTGGAAAGATTAAATACATTGGAACACATATATATAGAGATACATAAATAAAAAAAAATTGATTTCATTAAGAGAGGATAGAAAAAAAACCAATGATGAAATTTGTTGACACCGTGACAAAAACAATTAATCAATGTACGTAGACACCAACTAACAAAACCATGTGTAATTTTTGAACCTGTTTGATGTTTTTTTAAGATAAACTGAGCATTGTCAGCTGCATCAGCTAGTTATATAATAAATGATGAAAATATTAATTAATGTTGAACACTAAAATTATAGAAAGTAAGATTGTTGTAAGATGAGTAAATATGAATTGTTTTTATTATATAATTGAATATACTTAATAAGAAAAATGCTTGCAAATTTTTTTCAAATTTTAAGAATTTATTTTGTTTTTTAATTTATTCTTAGTGTTGTTTATAAATTTGTATTATTTTTATGAATGAAAATGATTTTTGTTTTATTATTTTATTAATTATTAACTGTCATATAAAAATCATTATTGAATATGTTTAGTTATTTGATAATTTAGACTGGCATTTAAAGAGAATTTAGTTTTAATGCTTGTCTGTGATATATATATATAAAACAAATTTCTGTCTTATAATTTTCATGTTTAAATTAAAATATTTTAATTTTAAACATGTATTTTATTAATTTATTTTTACTGTAATGTTTATAATAAAGATATATATCTACACAAACACATACATTTAAAAAAAAATGTTTACATTTTTTTCTAGTTATTAAAAATGTTGTCTATGTCATTCATATTTTTTTTTATCATAAAAAGATATATTTTTAATTGTGAAAGTAATTTTTTTAAATGAAATTTGTTCTTACAAAATTATAAAAATATTTATTATTCTCATTATTTTACTATAAAAAAGTTTTTGAATTAAAGTATATACTAGAAATATTTTTGATTAATTTTAATTCTGTTGCAAACAAGCAATTAATCATGTTTAAAAAATCAAATAACTTTAAACATTTCTGGAATTTGACATTTCATCTTCAGAATGATGTTGATAAAATGTGAAGCTGGAATGCTGAATTCTGAAAACGTTTAAGATTAAATTGACTTGACTTCTACATTACATAAGGTGATTGACTGTTCATTTGATTTAATTAGGAAGTCGGTAAAATCTTTTTCTTATTAATCTGTTGCAAATTAATGATTATTTTTTACTGTAAAAATATTCAATATTATTTCAAAAAATTTACATATTTTTGTATATATAAATAATTTTAAAATTATCTAGTTTTTATATCATTAAATAAATATTTATGAAATAGTTGGAAACATACAGAAGGTAATTACACTACATTTAGATATTTATTTCCAGGTCTGTTATTGTTTACTTTATTTTCATCAAAGAAAGTAAACAATAGTAGGCTTTGGTAGCTTTCAACAACAGATGAATCAAAAGGAAAAAAGTGCATTAAATAAATTTATTGTTCTTGAAAAACAAAAATAAATAAATTTAAAAAGTGGAATTTTAAAAATTGAACTTATTATAATGGAAAACTTAATAATTTTTAAAATTGTGAATTTAGTAANTTTTGAAGTAGATATGAACTAAAAATAAGATAATAAATCAGAATTAATAAATAAAACATCTTATAAATAAATGAATAAATGAGAAAATTTGTTTCTTTGTGGCACAGTTGTAACTGTGAGAAGCCTTTGTAGACACTTTTTTTATTTGTATTCATAGTGTTATTGAATTTTGTCAGTTTTTCTTTCAACTTTGCTTCTGGAAATTTATCTTTCTTTTTTTTTTAGTTATGTATTTTCTTACAAACCTGTTCCATTGTATTTTGTAAAAAATTTGTGAAGTCAACAAATTTCTTTCAAATATCCATGAAAGTTTTAACAAATAAATCTGTGATATTACAGTCTACAGGCAAATCAGTCACTGAAAACCTATAGCTCATTTAACTTTGCATTCATTTATTTCCATGTTGTAGTAAATAAGTAAATAATAAAATACTTTAATTATTAAGAACACATAATGTAAATAATAATGTATAACTGGCTAAGCAATGTTGTTACCATTTAATCGGTTACTGTCCCTTCACCTGAATTCTTGCAATTTACGATACTATATCACTTCTGATGTAAAATCTAATAATGCATGAATATTTTGGAAGTATTTTAAAAAATCTTAGAAATATTTATTTATCATTTACTTTCAGCATTTCTTTGAAATATCACTTTAAACTTTGGTTACAGATTGTTCTATGAAAATTTTTCTTCATTACTTGAGAGAAATTATTTAATCTTTTCAAATATTTTTGGAAAGATTAAATACATTGGAACACATATATATAGAGATACATAAATAAAAAAAAATTGATTTCATTAAGAGAGGATAGAAAAAAAACCAATGATGAAATTTGTTGACACCGTGACAAAAACAATTAATCAATGTACGTAGACACCAACTAACAAAACCATGTGTAATTTTTGAACCTGTTTGATGTTTTTTTAAGATAAACTGAGCATTGTCAGCTGCATCAGCTAGTTATATAATAAATGATGAAAATATTAATTAATGTTGAACACTAAAATTATAGAAAGTAAGATTGTTGTAAGATGAGTAAATATGAATTGTTTTTATTATATAATTGAATATACTTAATAAGAAAAATGCTTGCAAATTTTTTTCAAATTTTAAGAATTTATTTTGTTTTTTAATTTATTCTTAGTGTTGTTTATAAATTTGTATTATTTTTATGAATGAAAATGATTTTTGTTTTATTATTTTATTAATTATTAACTGTCATATAAAAATCATTATTGAATATGTTTAGTTATTTGATAATTTAGACTGGCATTTAAAGAGAATTTAGTTTTAATGCTTGTCTGTGATATATATATATAAAACAAATTTCTGTCTTATAATTTTCATGTTTAAATTAAAATATTTTAATTTTAAACATGTATTTTATTAATTTATTTTTACTGTAATGTTTATAATAAAGATATATATCTACACAAACACATACATTTAAAAAAAAATGTTTACATTTTTTTCTAGTTATTAAAAATGTTGTCTATGTCATTCATATTTTTTTTTATCATAAAAAGATATATTTTTAATTGTGAAAGTAATTTTTTTAAATGAAATTTGTTCTTACAAAATTATAAAAATATTTATTATTCTCATTATTTTACTATAAAAAAGTTTTTGAATTAAAGTATATACTAGAAATATTTTTGATTAATTTTAATTCTGTTGCAAACAAGCAATTAATCATGTTTAAAAAATCAAATAACTTTAAACATTTCTGGAATTTGACATTTCATCTTCAGAATGATGTTGATAAAATGTGAAGCTGGAATGCTGAATTCTGAAAACGTTTAAGATTAAATTGACTTGACTTCTACATTACATAAGGTGATTGACTGTTCATTTGATTTAATTAGGAAGTCGGTAAAATCTTTTTCTTATTAATCTGTTGCAAATTAATGATTATTTTTTACTGTAAAAATATTCAATATTATTTCAAAAAATTTACATATTTTTGTATATATAAATAATTTTAAAATTATCTAGTTTTTATATCATTAAATAAATATTTATGAAATAGTTGGAAACATACAGAAGGTAATTACACTACATTTAGATATTTATTTCCAGGTCTGTTATTGTTTACTTTATTTTCATCAAAGAAAGTAAACAATAGTAGGCTTTGGTAGCTTTCAACAACAGATGAATCAAAAGGAAAAAAGTGCATTAAATAAATTTATTGTTCTTGAAAAACAAAAATAAATAAATTTAAAAAGTGGAATTTNAAAGTATATGAATACACAATTCAACTGATAATATAGTTATCTCAAATGATAACCTGTTTTTATTCATTCATAAACTTTTATTGTTATTGTGCTGCAAATTAGCACGTAGTCAGCTCATTTGTTTTCTTGTAGTCAGATAATTCATTATTTTTTAAATCTAACCTTAATTATTGTAAACTATTTACAGCTATTATTTATATAGTAATAAACTTTACCCGATTTCATAGATTTTAAATTAAAACACCTGGATAAAAACAATTTCATATTTCAAAAACTTAATTTCTAATACTTTTTAAGTTTAAAAAAAAAATTTATATATATTAATAACTTTTAAATAGCTTTAAAAATTGAATACTTTCCAAAAAAAAGGGGCATTGCAAATTACTTGCCATATGTAAACTGACTAAGACAAAACCTTTCTCACTTTGTTTCTAGCCATTTAAACAACGAGTAGAAATGTTTTCGGCCTCCTTAATAGGCCTTCTTCAGGTACACTGTGGTCTGGCAGAATGTCATTTTAGATAGTTCTAGCTCCAAAATTCATAGAAACATATGTAAACCTATTAAAAATTTGAATATTAAATTGCATGTTGGAATATTTTAACAAAAATATTTCCAAATGTCCAAAATTTGATATTTATTTGTAAGATTTTTAATTTTAATCTAATTAACTTTATATAGCCTAATAATGATGATTTATGTAATTTATAATACTAATAATGTAATTTATCTACTGGATGCAGTGTAATGGTAATATTATATTACTTTTCCCACAAAATATATTTCTTTAGCAAATCCTATATTTTTTCATTTCCATGTGTATTCATTTGTTAGGATGTTTTATTTACAATCTTGTTGATTTTTGTAATTATAAAAAGTATAAAATTTTCAATAATTATTGTTATTAAAATAATAAAATCTGCACAAATCTAACATTAGATTTCATATTATCAATATGATCTCTAATTCTTAATTATTTTTTTTTTATGAAAGATAGAAAATTAGACAAGTTTTTTAACTTTATTTAATAAATCAAGTAAACAGATGAAAAGTTGAGCATAGCGCTTTGGCGCTCGTGGAATTTTAGGGAGTCGTTGACCCAAAGTTGATAAATGCTTGAATTGACGATAAAAGTTAAATGTTTCAAACGAATATAAACCACTTTGTCTTCATGTAGTTTCACCTAGATTCAAAAAAAGGAAAGAAACAAATTGAATATTTTGAAGAATTTAAGCAAAAAAGATAACTAATTTCATCATGCTTTTATCATCTTCAAGTAATGATTTTAATGATAATACTAGTTTAGCATTTTAATTGTTTGTCATCGCTATAAAGCTGTAAAATGTATTACGAATAACACCAACTTATAGGTTGGATATACTATAGTATTTTTTTGTGTAGTAGAAATGTTCATTTGACAAGTGTTACTGATATGTTAAAATTACAGTTGTAGAGTATTGCAATGGAGAAAGAAATTTATTTTTAAAAATTATTCCAATGGTCATTATAATTTTACAATATTTACAATTTATTATCTTAAAATTTATTAAATTGAATATTCAATCAGTTTTTCAGTTTGACATGTTGTTTGTAATTTTTAACATGAAATATTCGCCCACGAAATATATTTCTATGCTAATCATAGCTTAATGTACCATATAATGCTTAATGCACGGAATATATATATACATACAAGAGAAGCAGGATTTTGTTGTTTGAAGAGTAAATTTGCGACAGAAGTATTTTTCGATTAAAAACAAGATAGGATTTTATATTGAAAGTTATGTTATATATATTCAAAATGTGGCCTAAGACGATATATATGATATTGGTGTTTCATCCGAACTCACCTTCTGATGTGGCAGTTGTGAGCAGCTAGAGGCAGAATCTTAGAATGTAGTCTTGGTCAAATTGTCGTCTCCCTGGAAAAATACGGGAGATTTTTTCAACTTTATGGCATAGGAATAACGAAAAGATATTGAAAAATATGGAGTTATTAGAAATGTATAAACAAAACGAACGCGTAATTTATTGCACTCTTAGAATAATTCGCATGTTTTTGGAAGAAAGTTCAAATCGCGAATGCCATTGTCCGCATTATGAATAAGCAAACGTTCAATTCGATCGATCACGTGGAGGCACAACTCGTCCCACATCCGGGTTACTCTTCCTTCTCCGCTATTTCCTTCCCACTTTCAGTCTTCTGGTACCGTACTTAAGAATATTTACGTTTTATTATAAGTAAAGATGCTTTTTAATGTTTTCTAAGAAAGAAAAAAAATTTGGCACGAAAATTTTAATAAAGAAAAAATAAAGATAAAAAACAGAAGTGTACCATCTGTTAACCGTTAATTTAACCATATGAAATTTAATGTTTTGTTTGTTAAAATTAGCATATGAAATCTTAATGCAATGTTATAGATAAATAATTCGATATTAAAAAAACCGACATTTTTCTAACGGAGTAATCTGATAAATATAATCTTAAATATTTTTCCTAAGAGATACTTGAAAATAAAGGAGAATTTCTGAATGGCATTACAAGAAGCTATTAGTTCCGTTATTTTGGATTATAATAATGCACTAATGCAGTAAGAGTTTTGTAGCAAAGATTTACTTATTTATCTATTTTCATAATTTCATTTAACTATGAGCAAAAGAAGGCGAATATTTCATTATAATATTAACAAGTAACTGAAACTGAACCTAACTGCCCGTGAATGATGAATGTATTACGCTTTTAAACGTTGCTGATATTTTTGATTAAATTTTATGCATCGTTTCCTTGCCCAGGTGAAGCTCTTGAATAGATTGTGTTGTCCATGAGAAATATCTCTTTTCTTAGATTCCGACATCATTAACCTTGAGTCTTTGTTTAGATAAACAGAATTCATTTTGAAATAATTTTACGAAGAATTCAGAGGCCTCTTAAAGAAAGAAAAATTCTTAAAATTGTTTATATTGTATTGATTAATATCACGTTATCTAGCAGTCCTTAATAGCTGATGTATATATAATATCAGACGTTCTTTGTTGATACTGTCACGAGTTACGACATCTGCCAGTGTGCCAGATGTCCCGTAGTTTGTCGTATCGATTGCCTTGATAGGAAACCAGTGACTTGTTTCAGAGGTGTTGATTGATATATTGATACTTTACATTGAAATTCGAGATGTATCCAAAAGTATCGGATACTCGGTATTTTGCATATCAGTTCTTTGTTATGTATTATCATTAAGTAAAGCATAAAGCATTTAAAAATTTTTGAATTTTTAAATGGAAAATGTAATTACCACAAATTCGTGGGTGTTTGCCTTTTGCTTAATTCAGTCATTAAAATTCCAGATCGTATTAAAATTTTTAATTATCAGTTATCCTTTGTCAGCGCTTAATCCGTAATTTAGATAAAATTAGAAAAGGCCTCAAATTATATTTAGTTAATAAATGTACTTTCAAACCAGTTTTCACTTTATTTACTTATTTAGAAAGCAGTATAATTAAAATTTATTAAGTAATGTAATTAGAACTTCATAATTCCATATGAAGAAACATAATGATTATTTTTATACTTTATAGAATCGTGAAGTTTTACATATAAGGACGTTAAGTTTTTATTTATTTTTAAAAATATAGAATAAATATTTTGCATGGGATCCTGATGGAACTAAGGAATTAAAATCTAAAAGAAAGTCATATTAAATCTTTAAAAAAATTAATATTTTATTGAAAACTGATTTCTATTGATTATCCAATTTATTTATTTTTTGAGAGAATGGATTTTTTTATAATTTTGAATTATTAATGTAAATTGAATACATTAAGCAAAAGAAACTGACTATTGATTTATATAAATAAATTAACTTATAAAGTCTAAGACACTTAACTTTAGTAACTAAAATTCAGAATATATGATGAGTTTTCTTAATATTAGTGCCATTCAAACATAAATCAAGAATTATTATAGAAAAATCTTAAAAATTGTATTATTGTGAATTTCTGTAAACTTAATATAAATTAACTGATGAGCAAAATCAGATAAGGAAATAACATTATATTTTATGGTAAAGAAAAAGCAAATATATTGGCAATAATCAAAACACAATTTAAATATGATTGGAAAATTTTGTAATGAATTTAAGATAATAAGAGAGTTTAATACTTACATATATCCTCTGTTCATCCTACAAGCTTGACCCGTTTCATTAGGTGGAGTGCCATAATCCTCGGATATCCACGTATGGCAACATGGGAATTCCCCTGAAGTATTACGCAAGTCCCTGTGGAGCACCAAGAGCAGAGTAGGATTGACAAAGGCATGAACGAAAGCGACATGCAAAGTCACCTCGTAAGTAATCGAAGATGCATCAACCTTAGGATGGATGAGAGTCAGAGTAAACAACGGCCCCCAAAATATGATATAGGCGGCAAGGATGATGGCAAAACTTTTAACTCTTCTCACTCCTTCCTGTTCCAGACGATGAATGTATCCTTGGATATGTTGAGATTCGCAATTGTCAACATCTGATCTGATAGATATCATGGTAGTTACAAGACCAGCTATCCTAACTGCTTCCAAGTTTGAACGAGTTAAATCCCTATATAGCTTCCTTAAATGAATTCCAGTTAGAGCTACGCACAGAACGTTCACCGTTACCCAGAGAACGCTGAGGACGTAGTTCCGTACGGGTGCATACACCATGGGGCACGCATCTAGGTGCCCAAACTCTCTGGTACTTGCGAGTGCACCTCCAAGTAAAGTCGGTCCGAGATTAATGGTGAGGCTCGCGAACCAAATGATGAACAGACCAAAACCGATACACTGGGGACTATCCAGGAAGAGTGGATTTGCATCAGATACGGAGCCGGGTCTCAAAGTACCCGGGGGAAGGGCAGATGGATCTTGATCTGGTAATAATGATGCATCGTTAATAACTGAAGTAAGCATATTTACTGTTGATACGGTGACTAGTAGGAGAAAAGCCATCTCGATGTAAGAACATTTAGGAAGCTTCTGACATAACAAGATGCTTACTCCCAGAGGTACTAACAGGCTGGCTCTGCCACAATCCACTAAACCCTGATGAAATAACAGTCCTTGCGACCATCTGAAGAAATAAAAAATACGATATGATGATAAATAATGATAGTTAAATATCTAGTAAAAATAAATTTTAAATATATCTGAGATTAATACGAAAATCAGTTACGAAAATAAAAACAAAGTTTTTATTTTGAAAAAAAAAATTAAATAAATTACAAACTCTAAGAGAAAGGAATATCTTAAAACTTTTAATAAAGTGTCAAGCAGAATTTAAATAGAAAATTAATATTTTAACACCATACGTTAGCATTACTTGTCAACTTTGCCTTTGCTTGATTGCCTTTAATCAAAAATTATAACGTCGGGTGGTTATTTTAACTATTATTTATTTAATTTCAATTTTTTTTTAAAAACATTAAATAGAATTTTTAAAAAACTATTATATAATCTGTTGCTTGTTGAATTCGAGTGTAAAATTTTAAATAATATACATTAAATATTTGTTGCGATAATTTATATATAAAAATTGTATAACTGAAATTAAAGTTCACATATTGACGAAGTAGTTCTTTGTATTGATAAGTTACTGTCTTCAATCCTCCCTGCAGCTATACCTTGCCGGAACTGTCGCCTTATAAATCATAAATCACATTTACATACTTTTTCCGTCAATGTGTGAAGTTTAGTTTTAGTTATACAATTTAATATAATTTTTTGTTATAATCGAACGTAATAAATCCGTATAATTGACTTAAAAACGAAGAAGATTATATCTAAATTTGAAAATTATTAGAAGATTTATATTAAGTAATTAAACTGAACTTTAAATAATAAAAATTTTTATGTTTGATGATGTTTTAGATGATCATTGGTTTTATTAGGAAGCTGTCAACAATATTTAATAATAGACTTAATCCTGAAGAATTATTAGTTCTTGAGACTCTCGTGTTATATTATTTGTGTTAAACTGTAAAAAGTATGGTACTATAACAATCAATTATTAAATAATTGATTGTTATAGTAGTATACTGAAAGAACAATATTAAAAATTAAAAAAAATATATATGTATTTGAACACGCAATTTTTTTTTTATTTTACAAATAATATAGAATATAGTTTAATGAGTTTTATAATTTTTTAATTGTTAATTATTAATTTAATTATGAATCATCATCACCATCATTAGCATTTTCAAATTTTATATGCATCAATATGTATGCAAATAAAGAATAAGATGATGATAAGGTTAAGAATAATGTGCAAATACGTTTCAAAAAATCGTAAGGACGTTAGATTTAAAACAAAAATATAGTCTATATTTAAGATAGACTTATTTTTTTTTTTGTTTTAAAATTAATGATTTTAAGATCCTCGTACTAAACTTAAGAGTATTATAAATTTTTAATTTCTGTCTAGTCCATTATGTGCTTGCCAGTATCTAGCAGAAACAAATCAAATCCGGTCTGAAATTCTTTATTTCTAAAGTGACAAGAATCAAATATTTGGAGAAGTTTGTATCAAAAGTAAATATCTGAAAGCAAATTAGTTTCTATTGTCTTATTTTTGAATCTATTGTTATTTTATGAAAATTATATGTAAATAACAAGCGTCAAGTAAGTTACGCCATTTCAAGCGTATAAATTAAGAAAATTCTGAATATTGACTTAAGAACATGAGAATAAACAAATATTTATTGAATTTTTTTTTTTTTTACTTATTTATTCAGATCTTAAATGAAACAAATGTAATTTTCATGCAGCAATGTTGAGTAAATGATGTGCACATTTATTGTTAGAAGATTCGGTTGTTTATCGATTATTTTATGTATATGCATAATATAATAGTCAAAATTTAATACAATAGAAAATTTCTACAAGGAATAAAAATTTATCAAATTTATTTACACTTTTGTTTTAAATTTTTAAAGTAAATAAATCAAATTCGAAGAAGAAAAGGGAGAGGGGAATAAAAAGAAATTATTTAATGATAGTTTCGTCACGTTTATTGAAATAATTTATGCAAGTAAGCTGATCGTAAAGAGCATAACGAACAATTTTTTTACTGTTAAAAATCATTCAAAACTTTAATAAACGTCTAAAAATAATTCTCTTAGTCATTAAGACATGACTACTGGTAGATTATTAAATTCCTTCGGATCTATAAAATATCAGAAAGAAGTTCAAGGCCAAGAATCAATATTATTATTTCTCAGTTGCAATAGTAATAATTGAGCGATTTCTACATTGTAATCGACCGTAAAGAGAACTATTAAAAACTTTCAATATATCGAAATGAGATAAAAGTAGCGAACAACTTGCTTAATGACATCGACACGAGAATGTTGATAGTTTTTCATTATGCAAAATTTTTATTATACGTATATGAATATATATATTAATATTTAAAACAATATATTGTTATCTGAGATGAGAGACTCACACCTTCTTAGCGGGCGCTTGAGAATGATAAGTAGCATGAGGAAGAGATTAGCACCCATTCCTAGAGCTCCTATAGTGAAGAGTACTATAGCTTCAGTAGTCTGTGCGGGATGACAACTTTGCGATTTCACTGTCTGGTTAACTGGTAAAGTGGCATTAGCTGCACTTACTACCCGAGGCACGTTCATATCTTCCACCTTTCCTGGAAAAAGAAAGTAGTTAAGAAACCGTTTTTTTTTTCTAATCTTATTTTTTAAAATATAAAATAATATGATAATGTTCTTATTATTTTTACGTATTTAAAAAAGGATAATTTAAAATTGAATAAGGTAACATTTTATGATAGAAAAAGTTTAATCCTCTTACGTTATATATATATATATATATATATTTTTTTTTTTATTCCCCCTTGTCTTACAAGTTTAAAGTTGACATTTTACTACAGTAGTATGTGTTTATGGAAGAATTCGAGTGTACTTTCAGTTTCGATTGTCGATTGCTTGTTACGAGTTCTTTCGAAAAGCATGAGAATTTATAGAATTTTTACCAATTCTTAACAGTTTCAAATGCAAAAAATTCCATTGGGTTTTATCTTCTTCGCTGTCGAATTTCAATGACTTTTTTCCCCAATATGAAAAGTTTGCTATAACTATTTCCAAAGTAATTCGGAATGATGTTAAATGATATTTTTAACATAAATGCTTACATTTTTTTTTTATTTAACTAAAATAAGCTTTATGTTACAGCCAAATTCTTATAGCTCATTATTAGAATTGAATTTTTTGGTAATATTATAACCTTATCTTAATTATTTTTAATTACAAATTATAATGTATTATATTAATATATTTAAAGTTTTCTTTGATTTTCAGGTTAAAGATTTAAGCTTACATTAAAAAAATAATAATAATAAATAAACATTGAAATCGTGCATGATATAATATTTATCTTTTTATGTAAATATAGAACTTAAACATAAAATAATTAGTAGTGAAAATGCTGAATATCTTTGCCGAAAATAACTCATTTAAATATATTTCTTCGAAAAAATAATTCGTCCTTTAAATTAATAAATTCATCAATAACATAATTTGAATTATATTATTGATATATACTGTTGATATTGTTTCCAATTTAAAAAAATAATAATAGTCTACTAATTTGGCAAACTTGCTTCATTCGACGAGTTCCAACTTTCATCATCAAACATTATGGAAACTCCAATATGGTTATTAAATATAGTTCAAGATTAAAATATGTGGAATTTATTGTTGTTTAAGCGACTACGGTTTTGCCAACGTCAGCTACATTCGAAGGACAAATCAATAAAAGGCATTGAAATATCTTTCTGAAGCATTAAGAGGTTTTATTTCTTAACTGATCGAAACAAATGGTTTGTGATCCTTCGTCCTCTTTAACCATAAATACAGAGATGCATTGATATATGAATTTTAGCTTAGTCCTGGAATTGGTTCTGTACATGTTCCACTTACTATGTTTTCCTCTTTATTGAATACATATGTTCTCTTTTTATCGAATTTATTCCACTTCTATAGAATTTCAGTTTTTATGGAATGACTTGTCTTATATTAAACTTTGGTTATCAAGAACTTTTGTATATTTCAGACTTTTTTAATACTTTCTATATCTGTTAAATTTATATGTAAACATAAAAAATATTTTCTTTTTCTTATAAAACAAAATGATATATATATATATAAATTTTTTTTAATTGATTAATTAATTTCTAAAATTATAATACCAATTTAATATAAAGACTAATTATATATAATTTAATTTTCTACTATTGACAAAATAATTGTATTTTTAATGCAAATTAAATATTAATTTAAATATATTTTTGTACAGAAATGTAGTTATTTTTATACACATATACAAAACATTGATTTTTTTTTAGTTTTGAGGGCGAGAATTTATTTATTAAAAAAAAAAACTCAAATCAATGTTTAACAGTTTCTCCTTCGTTTTGCATATCATTGAATCAAATAATTGATTTTTACAAAGTTGAAGAACCATATTGGTAGCATCGTTTTATTCTTTTGCGTAGATGAGAAAAGTTCCTCGTTAACCATTTGTTTCTATGCTAGACTTCCTACTCTGCATGGTAACTGTGATATTGCGTGACTCTCTTTCAGTAACAAATGACGCTCATTTTAGATCTGATATGATGTAAAGCTTATATTAAAAAGACTGACTGCCGTATTTAAATTTTCGACCTTCATAATTTAAACTTGACATCGAATTGAGTTTTACGAATAGATCGTTAATATATATATATATGTCTGTGTCTGTGTGTGTGTATATGTCACACAGCCTAATCTTTAATAATCCCTTCTAACGTGAAATTTCCTAATTTGTGAAACCTTTCCTTTACTATTAAGTATTCAGTTGCTAAGATGATTATTTTATTTACTTATAAGATTACGCGAAAATAGAATAACAGTTGGTAAATTGTATTAATCAAAGCATTTACTGGTTGAAGTATTATTTTTATTTGAAGTCGAGTAAAATTGGAATGCCCCGTTAACAAAAGTTATTGCAAAACAATGCGAAATCTATTCAAGAGAAAGATTCTTTATAACATTTTCAAGATTGAATGTGTGCATTATCCTTGAAGTGTTTGTATTCTGTATTCAGATATCATTTTTTTGATATTATTGATCTCTTAGGCTAGCGATTGTTTCAGTCTTTACTACATACATTCCGATTAATCTTAACTTCTTATTTTATCTATATCGAAATAATGATTTCTTATCCATATAAAATTCATATATTTTGTAATATTTTTTAATAGTTATTAAAATTAAACAAATAAAAATAGTGAAGTTTCCATTGGTTCTTCAAAAATTTAAGCTATGGTTGTATTGTTCTATTCTCTTTATAGAAAATAAAATGTGATTAATTTCCACGCCAAGTTCCGCAAATGGAGTGGATGATGAATTACATTTATCTGAATTTATATTTGTACAAATAGACTATTTTTCATGTGAAACGATATTCATAATACTAGTCGTATAGAATAATAGATTTTAATGAGAAATTTCAGATAAACATTAACAAGATTACGTGCAGAGAATGGATAAAATTCGATAACAGTATGTAATGTTCTAACATTAAAACAAGAACAATGAACGACAACGGGTTACTTTATTTTTTACGATCTCTACTGACAAAATTAACTTGTTTTGCCTCGAGTCATTAACACTCTTATGAGACGAATAAAATGTTTTTCTTTTTGTTGACCCAAGGCACCAATTATTAGGGAACAAACAGTTGGTTTTGATGCCATGATCTTCATCTTATCTTTTTAGATAATTAAATTTCTTGTAGGTAATAATGAAGAAAACGGCAAAAATTTCTTTAATATCTTAAAGTTTTACCCCTAAAATTTAATTCTCACTATATTAATATAGAATGTTTCCAAGTGAGAAAGGAATATTATAATAATAATAATATGGATACTTTTGCTATTATAATTTGCCTATGTATTAAATTAAAATAAGTTTTTAATTAAAATTACTATAAACACCGCATTATTTTATCCTTATTTTTCTGAAAAGAGCTAATTATCTATTTCATAAATTACATTGATTTTACAATTTCTCTCTCTTTAGCTGTTTCCACATAAACACATTAAATATTTTCATTATAGAAAATATTGTATATTTAAATATCCGGAAATGAGTTATTAGATTCTACAAGCAGCTTGCATCACACGAATTCCGACCGAAAATTATATGTTAAAGACCATACAAAAGCATAAGTTACATGGCTGGTGGAATCTAAAGGGTTAATCATTTC
This sequence comes from Centruroides sculpturatus, assembly GCF_000671375.1. Taxonomy (NCBI): domain Eukaryota; kingdom Metazoa; phylum Arthropoda; class Arachnida; order Scorpiones; family Buthidae; genus Centruroides; species Centruroides sculpturatus. The sequence continues at coordinate 202,673 of NW_019385953.1, read as the reverse complement.
AAAACAAGATAACCAACACGAAATAATATCAAACATCATTCACAGAAAATTAGATACAACACAAAATTACCAATGAAACTTTCATATTTATTTTAACTACAAACGTGTGTAAGCAAAATTTTTATAAATATTTGATCACGCAAATATATATTTGAAATTACAAAAAAAAAAAGTATTTAAATTCTAAACAATAACTGTCGTTATTCATCGTTAACGAAAGTAAATAATTATTTTATTTTATTTATAATATCTACAGTTAATGTATAAATTTATAAGAAATGTATTGTTAATTTTAATGCATTTATCAAATGAATTGCTCTTAATTCTCTGAAAATAGAGACAATTACCCTATTTAAAAAATTATTTTATTGAGAAAATGTATCTAATTTTATGCTTTATTTATTTATTTTAAAATAGCTTACATTCTCAAATATTGTATTATGGGAGAATAAAATATAAAATTTAGAATTAATTTACTTGAACAATTTATAAAAATGATAGTTATTTTTTGTATCATTGACAATAGAAAAACACTAGCTTTTAAGTTTAAGAAATATTTGAGATTTATATTATATGAAGTAATGTCTGGAGAGCAAAAAAGAAAAAACAAAAGCAAAAAAGGAACAACTTTTAGTTGAAATGTGGCTATGTCACAACAAAATCAGATCTTTTTATAGAAGAGAAAACAAGACAGAATTAGATAGAAGTTGATTGTGGAGTAGAGATAGTGATTCTTATACGGAAAAAAAAGAATATTGAATTTAAAGTGAAAGAAAAAAATAATAAATAATAATAAAAAATTCGAATGGATGAAAGATGATTCTTACAGTCAGAACTGTTGTTATCAATAAAGATAAAAAGATAATATTAAATACTACGTCTGAAAAGTTGAAATTTATAATTTTTAAATGGATAATATAATAAAATTTGCGGCAATAAATTATTTAAAAACCACTTAATAATTTTATGCTTTTGAAAATTATTTAGTTTTATTAAAATCAATAAAAAGAAAACAGAAAAACGTTTTAAAATTATTAATTTTTTTTTCTATTTAATGTAACTTAATATATTGTTTCAGTACTAAAAGTGTTAGCATATAATTTTAATGAAATAAATTTTTAGAGCGGATTGTGGCAAATATTTTTTTTGCCGTTCTTTAAAGGAAACACAATGTTTTGCTTATAGGGTATCGTATACTGCGATGCTGATCCTTTGGGAAATATCGCTGGCAGTCATCCATCTTGTATTACTTGCCTCCCACCAGTTACAGATGAGATGAGCAAACTGAGAAATGTGAATTGCCTATTCCGATGCAATCTTTTCCATTGTCTTCATAGAATTATTTATTGGAAACCTAATTACCTAATTTAAGAGATGTGAGAAAAGTTCGACTAATTGTCTTATTAGTTACCACTAAGCTTGTTTATATTCTTTGCATATTTAATGCACCCTCAAGTATTCTGACTATTTTTAAGTTATATATTATCTAAAGTAGAAAAAGAGGAAGATGGGGGGAAGCGGATGGAAAAATTAAATCCGTTAGCGTGAAAATCAAAAATAGATTATTACAGGCAGAAATTAATTTTATATTCTCGTAAGTAATTTAGGTAAGAAAAAAAAAAGAAGTTTTAGGCTGTTCCAAAGACATCAGCCGTTCATTATACTCGTGCGTTAGACTGCCGGTTATGTCAGATGCGCAGTAAACAAATCGAATCAGGGAACCACTAGTTTATCCAAGACGTAAACTGGAACTGTACCGGGTCAGCTTGATTTCGATCGATTCGCCTTTAGTCTCTGCTGCGTGGGAAAGCACTCTCCTGGACGTTTTATTACTGATTTTTCTGTTGTCCACCCACATAACTTCCGCACTCTGAAATTTAATTATTCATCGTTCTTTGCTTGGTTTCGTCTTTTTTTTTTCCTACTAATTATGACATTAATTTTTTTCTCTCCTCGCTAAACTCGCTCTTGGCTAATTCACCATTAATTCATTAAAAATTCATAGTGAAATTGAGACAAGTAGATTATCGAGATATTAATTACTCGCATTTATAAATATGATCCTTTTCTTAACCTTTACGTAAAACTGATACGTTAAAATCTAATTTTAAGCTTTATGTATTAAGAAAATGGCTTAGTTTTAATGTATTTTTCTATATATATATATATATTAAATTAAAGCAAATTGCTAAAGTTAATATATTTTATTTATTTAAACATATAATAAATGTATTAAATATCTTGTGTAAAGTATATTTAAATGGCTTGTAGTTTGTTCAGTATATTAAATAGTATGATTCTGCAAAAAATATATTAAAAATTACCTAGTGCAAAAGTTTTCTATGATAATTGATTGAGCATGTTAAAAATTCAGAATATAGATATTAATAACTGATTGTAAAGAAAAAAAAATAGAATTTAAACGTAATAAAAATATTAAAAATTATATATATATATACTGTATTTTAAAATATTCAGTGATAAAAATTACTTTTACTAAATTATTCATTATAGTTCTATAGAAATTTGGCGCCTGGAGCCTCATAGAATTTTTTTTTCCTCTACTTAATTGAATTTTTTTTTTATTACTGCTGTCATTATTAACGTCTTCCGCTAGTCTTATATTACTTCTCTGTAATGATATTGTTCGTCCTTAAATTTTACCTTACAAACATTTTAGTTTTCACCCCTTCATCTATACTTGAATTTCCTCTTTCTCTAATTAGATTTCTATAAAATATTTATTATAAAGTAGTTATTCATGACTTAGCGAATATAAATAAGTGGACAGGAAAAGAATTGTTGTAACAATAGTAAAAAAGTATTGAGAAAATAACTTTCGAGATGAATTTTAGATGATTGATCACAACTAAAATATTTTTACATTTATTGTAATAGAATGAAGTAAAACAAACGAAGTTAAAATATTGATGATAAAGAAAAAATAAAAAATAACAGTTCGATCCATTTATCCAATTTTCTTAACGTCAAATTTGCTTAACTCGAAATTTCGAGATAACTCAAGAATTTAATGTCTACAATAACTAATTCTAAAAATAATTAATTAGCTATTGTTATCTTATTCATCAAAATTAAAATAGTAATAAAGATTGTAGGAGCCTGAAAATAATTTAAAATATTTTATTTCTCAATAAAAATAATAATCTTTTATATAAATTTTTTTTAAAAATTAATTTATATTCTTGCCATTGTATAATGTAGGAGCATGCTTTTTGTATAAAATTTTTGAACTATTGTGTAATTTTATTTATTTTTTAAATTGCAATTCATATGATAAAACTAGACATTTAAAAAAAAAAGTTTTAAAATACCTAGTTTCATATAGAATAAATTAGACATTGTAAAAAAAATAAACATTTGAAAATTTTTTAAGGAAAATAATTATAGTATTCAACATTCAATAATTTTTCTAATTGCGTTAAATGATATATTTATATCAAAAGTTTTTTTGTTTTGTTTTGTAATCCTAAAATTCAAGTGTAATCGAGAAGCAGCAAGAAGTAGTCATTACGTTGCTTCTTTCATGCTTGTATAGGCCATTAGCCACACTTTTTATTTTTATTTTTGTTTTCTACAATGGATTGGATACAGAAATAATTATTAATGTAAGATATCTGTACAAATTATTGTGAGATAACCTGATATTTATCATGTATGATACGATAAGAAATTGTTTTACATTTTTCATTAAAATAATTAACTGAGGAATTACCAATAGAAAATTAATTCCTATTATCGAACTGTTGGATATAATTATAAGCTTTGGTTACTGTGTACTTTTGTGTACACTGTTTTCATTTTTTTTTTTAATGTTTTCGAAATATTTTAATTTCGGAAATAATTAAACATTTTATTATTTAATAAAATGTTGTAGTTTCTTAGGAATAAACAAAAAAATATATTTTTTAAAATAAGATTATATCCTAGAATCTCAAAAGTGTGTTCGTAAGAATGTACTGTATACAATTCTGAGTTGTAGTTGTGTTTACTACATTAATTTATTGTAACTACATAAATGTTCAGAATTTTTTCGTTTACATTTTATTCGAGAATAGTAAAGAAATGGATTGATGTAAGTAATTCGGAATATGCGAATATACTTTGTATGCATATTGTAAGTTAAACATGGATAGATACTTTTGTGAATAAATATTAATTGTCATAATCAGTACTGAAAGAGGAATTCCATACATTCCGGGCGATACTTGTTTTCATTTTTGTAGTATGGCATAAGATTTTAATAGGATCTGTTCATTTCTTTCACATATCTTGCACTAATTGATATAATAAGATTCTTTTTTTTTAAAATATTTTTTGTAAATTAGTTTTCTAAAAATATTTATCGTGATTTCGGTAATAGGCCATTTTAAGTTTGGCCATTTAAGAGATTATCAGAAAACAGTAGATGGTTCATTACCGACCGAGGTAACATATGGTTAGATCAAAATTTGATTTTCTAACATCAAAAATTGCTTAAATTCAATCAATTTATTTTTATACCCGTATTTAATATGTTAAAAAGTATACAGTTATATGTAAAAACGTGTAATAAACGTTTAAAATAGTGTTTATTATTTAAGAGAAGAAGGATGAATTTAAAACTGGAAGCATGGAAGATAAAAGCTTTACAGTTAACCAGGCGCAATTAACCAGCATCTCTTTTTAACGATTCTACTTAACGTAATCTATCCTACAGCAATATATAATAAAGTCTAATTTAAAACAGACGGAATTATTATTGCAAAACACATCGCTAGTGATACGTTAATCGATTGAACAACATAATGTCGACGCACATTAGTCAAACATAATCGTGTCTGGTGGCCTTCTGCTTCTTTCTTGGACAGGTATGCGGTATCTGCGGTGTTACGTACTGCGCAAAACGAAAGATATTGGTAATCATTATTAAAATTTTGTACTTACCAGCGTTCAGTTATTCCGCTTGAAGTCGGCCTCTCCCCCTCATCCGCCCCCCTAGTCACGACGAGAGGCGGGGATGGTTTGTAGAAGGCCAGCTTCCTTGGCACAACATAACAGTTGAACCTTGGTCGTCTTTCTACAGTCGACAGCTCAGCTGTGCATCGACTGCATGCCGCTACACACCGCATCTCTTGCTCCAGGATAACAGGTCCACCAATCCCCGTTCCCGGAGTTGTCCTAACGTAACAGGACGCGGGGGTGGTTGGTAGTTACCGCTCAATCGGACCTTTAAACGCCCAAATGGTTAGTGGTGCAATTCTAACCGCCCAACCAGATTACATTGATCTGTATATGAAGCGAAAAAGTATGTCTGACCTTTGCCATTTATCACTTCCACGTGACTAGCCAAACTGATGCTATTGGCCGCTTTCCGGACTTGATCTGTTTTCAACCAATTATGGATCGATTGCAAAGTTTAGGAATTCGTTATAATTTTAAGCCAAAAATGGAAAATAAAAATACGCTTTCAATAATATATATATATATATATATAAATGTTAAATTCGATTTACAGAAAAGTTTTATTATAGTTTCCATTTAAGTGTGATTTTTATAACCTACGTTTCCGCTATAAATTTCTAAGAAAGAAGGCAGTTGGTATCTATCTATCCATTAATCCTTTGTGGTTCATCCCACTTTTATCTAGGACGTGAAACGGTATGAGAAAGTTTAAATTCGACAAGAATAATCACAAATATGTTTGATGTATAATATTTAGCTCAGTTTCTGTTACTTTCTTTTAATTACCCACCATTTAATTAATTAAAATAATGGCATTCAAATTATGTTTCCTCGTTTGATGTAATATAGATTTTTTTTAAAAAAAGGAATAAAATAACCAATTTTTAATTACCTTTCAAAAAATTGGTTACTTATTCCATCATCATCATCATCATCATCATTATTTTTTTTTATTTTCTTTTTATTCAAACCCGAAAGACTGTATTTTAAAATATTCAGTGATAAAAATTACTTTTACTAAATTATTCATTATAGTTCTATAGAAATTTGGCGCCTGGAGCCTCATAGAATTTTTTTTTCCTCTACTTAATTGAATTTTTTTTTTATTACTGCTGTCATTATTAACGTCTTCCGCTAGTCTTATATTACTTCTCTGTAATGATATTGTTCGTCCTTAAATTTTACCTTACAAACATTTTAGTTTTCACCCCTTCATCTATACTTGAATTTCCTCTTTCTCTAATTAGATTTCTATAAAATATTTATTATAAAGTAGTTATTCATGACTTAGCGAATATAAATAAGTAGACAGGAAAAGAATTGTTGTAACAATAGTAAAAAAGTATTGAGAAAATAACTTTCGAGATGAATTTTAGATGATTGATCACAACTAAAATATTTTTACATTTATTGTAATAGAATGAAGTAAAACAAACGAAGTTAAAATATTGATGATAAAGAAAAAATAAAAAATAACAGTTCGATCCATTTATCCAATTTTCTTAACGTCAAATTTGCTTAACTCGAAATTTCGAGATAACTCAAGAATTTAATGTCTACAATAACTAATTCTAAAAATAATTAATTAGCTATTGTTATCTTATTCATCAAAATTAAAATAGTAATAAAGATTGTAGGAGCCTGAAAATAATTTAAAATATTTTATTTCTCAATAAAAATAATAATCTTTTATATAAATTTTTTTTAAAAATTAATTTATATTCTTGCCATTGTATAATGTAGGAGCATGCTTTTTGTATAAAATTTTTGAACTATTGTGTAATTTTATTTATTTTTTAAATTGCAATTCATATGATAAAACTAGACATTTAAAAAAAAAAGTTTTAAAATACCTAGTTTCATATAGAATAAATTAGACATTGTAAAAAAAATAAACATTTGAAAATTTTTTAAGGAAAATAATTATAGTATTCAACATTCAATAATTTTTCTAATTGCGTTAAATGATATATTTATATCAAAAGTTTTTTTGTTTTGTTTTGTAATCCTAAAATTCAAGTGTAATCGAGAAGCAGCAAGAAGTAGTCATTACGTTGCTTCTTTCATGCTTGTATAGGCCATTAGCCACACTTTTTATTTTTATTTTTGTTTTCTACAATGGATTGGATACAGAAATAATTATTAATGTAAGATATCTGTACAAATTATTGTGAGATAACCTGATATTTATCATGTATGATACGATAAGAAATTGTTTTACATTTATCATTAAAATAATTAACTGAGGAATTACAAATAGAAAATTAATTCCTATTATCGAACTGTTGGATATAATTATAAGCTTTGGTTACTGTGTACTTTTGTGGTCTGGAGAGCAAAAAAGAAAAAACAAAAGCAAAAAAGGAACAACTTTTAGTTGAAATGTGGCTATGTCACAACAAAATCAGATCTTTTTATAGAAGAGAAAACAAGACAGAATTAGATAGAAGTTGATTGTGGAGTAGAGATAGTGATTCTTATACGGAAAAAAAAGAATATTGAATTTAAAGTGAAAGAAAAAAATAATAAATAATAATAAAAAATTCGAATGGATGAAAGATGATTCTTACAGTCAGAACTGTTGTTATCAATAAAGATAAAAAGATAATATTAAATACTACGTCTGAAAAGTTGAAATTTATAATTTTTAAATGGATAATATAATAAAATTTGCGGCAATAAATTATTTAAAAACCACTTAATAATTTTATGCTTTTGAAAATTATTTAGTTTTATTAAAATCAATAAAAAGAAAACAGAAAAACGTTTTAAAATTATTAATTTTTTTTTCTATTTAATGTAACTTAATATATTGTTTCAGTACTAAAAGTGTTAGCATATAATTTTAATGAAATAAATTTTTAGAGCGGATTGTGGCAAATATTTTTTTTGCCGTTCTTTAAAGGAAACACAATGTTTTGCTTATAGGGTATCGTATACTGCGATGCTGATCCTTTGGGAAATATCGCTGGCAGTCATCCATCTTGTATTACTTGCCTCCCACCAGTTACAGATGAGATGAGCAAACTGAGAAATGTGAATTGCCTATTCCGATGCAATCTTTTCCATTGTCTTCATAGAATTATTTATTGGAAACCTAATTACCTAATTTAAGAGATGTGAGAAAAGTTCGACTAATTGTCTTATTAGTTACCACTAAGCTTGTTTATATTCTTTGCATATTTAATGCACCCTCAAGTATTCTGACTATTTTTAAGTTATATATTATCTAAAGTAGAAAAAGAGGAAGATGGGGGGAAGCGGATGGAAAAATTAAATCCGTTAGCGTGAAAATCAAAAATAGATTATTACAGGCAGAAATTAATTTTATATTCTCGTAAGTAATTTAGGTAAGAAAAAAAAAAGAAGTTTTAGGCTGTTCCAAAGACATCAGCCGTTCATTATACTCGTGCGTTAGACTGCCGGTTATGTCAGATGCGCAGTAAACAAATCGAATCAGGGAACCACTAGTTTATCCAAGACGTAAACTGGAACTGTACCGGGTCAGCTTGATTTCGATCGATTCGCCTTTAGTCTCTGCTGCGTGGGAAAGCACTCTCCTGGACGTTTTATTACTGATTTTTCTGTTGTCCACCCACATAACTTCCGCACTCTGAAATTTAATTATTCATCGTTCTTTGCTTGGTTTCGTCTTTTTTTTTTCCTACTAATTATGACATTAATTTTTTTCTCTCCTCGCTAAACTCGCTCTTGGCTAATTCACCATTAATTCATTAAAAATTCATAGTGAAATTGAGACAAGTAGATTATCGAGATATTAATTACTCGCATTTATAAATATGATCCTTTTCTTAACCTTTACGTAAAACTGATACGTTAAAATCTAATTTTAAGCTTTATGTATTAAGAAAATGGCTTAGTTTTAATGTATTTTTCTATATATATATATATATTAAATTAAAGCAAATTGCTAAAGTTAATATATTTTATTTATTTAAACATATAATAAATGTATTAAATATCTTGTGTAAAGTATATTTAAATGGCTTGTAGTTTGTTCAGTATATTAAATAGTATGATTCTGCAAAAAATATATTAAAAATTACCTAGTGCAAAAGTTTTCTATGATAATTGATTGAGCATGTTAAAAATTCAGAATATAGATATTAATAACTGATTGTAAAGAAAAAAAAATAGAATTTAAACGTAATAAAAATATTAAAAATTATATATATATATACTGTATTTTAAAATATTCAGTGATAAAAATTACTTTTACTAAATTATTCATTATAGTTCTATAGAAATTTGGCGCCTGGAGCCTCATAGAATTTTTTTTTCCTCTACTTAATTGAATTTTTTTTTTATTACTGCTGTCATTATTAACGTCTTCCGCTAGTCTTATATTACTTCTCTGTAATGATATTGTTCGTCCTTAAATTTTACCTTACAAACATTTTAGTTTTCACCCCTTCATCTATACTTGAATTTCCTCTTTCTCTAATTAGATTTCTATAAAATATTTATTATAAAGTAGTTATTCATGACTTAGCGAATATAAATAAGTGGACAGGAAAAGAATTGTTGTAACAATAGTAAAAAAGTATTGAGAAAATAACTTTCGAGATGAATTTTAGATGATTGATCACAACTAAAATATTTTTACATTTATTGTAATAGAATGAAGTAAAACAAACGAAGTTAAAATATTGATGATAAAGAAAAAATAAAAAATAACAGTTCGATCCATTTATCCAATTTTCTTAACGTCAAATTTGCTTAACTCGAAATTTCGAGATAACTCAAGAATTTAATGTCTACAATAACTAATTCTAAAAATAATTAATTAGCTATTGTTATCTTATTCATCAAAATTAAAATAGTAATAAAGATTGTAGGAGCCTGAAAATAATTTAAAATATTTTATTTCTCAATAAAAATAATAATCTTTTATATAAATTTTTTTTAAAAATTAATTTATATTCTTGCCATTGTATAATGTAGGAGCATGCTTTTTGTATAAAATTTTTGAACTATTGTGTAATTTTATTTATTTTTTAAATTGCAATTCATATGATAAAACTAGACATTTAAAAAAAAAAGTTTTAAAATACCTAGTTTCATATAGAATAAATTAGACATTGTAAAAAAAATAAACATTTGAAAATTTTTTAAGGAAAATAATTATAGTATTCAACATTCAATAATTTTTCTAATTGCGTTAAATGATATATTTATATCAAAAGTTTTTTTGTTTTGTTTTGTAATCCTAAAATTCAAGTGTAATCGAGAAGCAGCAAGAAGTAGTCATTACGTTGCTTCTTTCATGCTTGTATAGGCCATTAGCCACACTTTTTATTTTTATTTTTGTTTTCTACAATGGATTGGATACAGAAATAATTATTAATGTAAGATATCTGTACAAATTATTGTGAGATAACCTGATATTTATCATGTATGATACGATAAGAAATTGTTTTACATTTATCATTAAAATAATTAACTGAGGAATTACAAATAGAAAATTAATTCCTATTATCGAACTGTTGGATATAATTATAAGCTTTGGTTACTGTGTACTTTTGTGTACACTGTTTTCATTTTTTTTTAATGTTTTCGAAATATTTTAATTTCGGAAATAATTAAACATTTTATTATTTAATAAAATGTTGTAGTTTCTTAGGAATAAACAAAAAAATATATTTTTTAAAATAAGATTATATCCTAGAATCTTAAAAGTGTGTTCGTAAGAATGTACTGTATACAATTCTGAGTTGTAGTTGTGTTTACTACATTAATTTATTGTAACTACATAAATGTTCAGAATTTTTTCGTTTACATTTTATTCGAGAATAGTAAAGAAATGGATTGATGTAAGTAATTCGGAATATGCGAATATACTTTGTATGCATATTGTAAGTTAAACATGGATAGATACTTTTGTGAATAAATATTAATTGTCATAATCAGTACTGAAAGAGGAATTCCATACATTCCGGGCGATACTTGTTTTCATTTTTGTAGTATGGCATAAGATTTTAATAGGATCTGTTCATTTCTTTCACATATCTTGCACTAATTGATATAATAAGATTCTTTTTTTTTAAAATATTTTTTGTAAATTAGTTTTCTAAAAATATTTATCGTGATTTCGGTAATAGGCCATTTTAAGTTTGGCCATTTAAGAGATTATCAGAAAACAGTAGATGGTTCATTACCGACCGAGGTAACATATGGTTAGATCAAAATTTGATTTTCTAACATCAAAAATTGCTTAAATTCAATCAATTTATTTTTATACCCGTATTTAATATGTTAAAAAGTATACAGTTATATGTAAAAACGTGTAATAAACGTTTAAAATAGTGTTTATTATTTAAGAGAAGAAGGATGAATTTAAAACTGGAAGCATGGAAGATAAAAGCTTTACAGTTAACCAGGCGCAATTAACCAGCATCTCTTTTTAACGATTCTACTTAACGTAATCTATCCTACAGCAATATATAATAAAGTCTAATTTAAAACAGACGGAATTATTATTGCAAAACACATCGCTAGTGATACGTTAATCGATTGAACAACATAATGTCGACGCACATTAGTCAAACATAATCGTGTCTGGTGGCCTTCTGCTTCTTTCTTGGACAGGTATGCGGTATCTGCGGTGTTACGTACTGCGCAAAACGAAAGATATTGGTAATCATTATTAAAATTTTGTACTTACCAGCGTTCAGTTATTCCGCTTGAAGTCGGCCTCTCCCCCTCATCCGCCCCCCTAGTCACGACGAGAGGCGGGGATGGTTTGTAGAAGGCCAGCTTCCTTGGCACAACATAACAGTTGAACCTTGGTCGTCTTTCTACAGTCGACAGCTCAGCTGTGCATCGACTGCATGCCGCTACACACCGCATCTCTTGCTCCAGGATAACAGGTCCACCAATCCCCGTTCCCGGAGTTGTCCTAACGTAACAGGACGCGGGGGTGGTTGGTAGTTACCGCTCAATCGGACCTTTAAACGCCCAAATGGTTAGTGGTGCAATTCTAACCGCCCAACCAGATTACATTGATCTGTATATGAAGCGAAAAAGTATGTCTGACCTTTGCCATTTATCACTTCCACGTGACTAGCCAAACTGATGCTATTGGCCGCTTTCCGGACTTGATCTGTTTTCAACCAATTATGGATCGATTGCAAAGTTTAGGAATTCGTTATAATTTTAAGCCAAAAATGGAAAATAAAAATACGCTTTCAATAATATATATATATATATATATAAATGTTAAATTCGATTTACAGAAAAGTTTTATTATAGTTTCCATTTAAGTGTGATTTTTATAACCTACGTTTCCGCTATAAATTTCTAAGAAAGAAGGCAGTTGGTATCTATCTATCCATTAATCCTTTGTGGTTCATCCCACTTTTATCTAGGACGTGAAACGGTATGAGAAAGTTTAAATTCGACAAGAATAATCACAAATATGTTTGATGTATAATATTTAGCTCAGTTTCTGTTACTTTCTTTTAATTACCCACCATTTAATTAATTAAAATAATGGCATTCAAATTATGTTTCCTCGTTTGATGTAATATAGATTTTTTTTTAAAAAAAAGGAATAAAATAACCAATTTTTAATTACCTTTCAAAAAATTGGTTACTTATTCCATCATCATCATCATCATCATCATTATTTTTTTTTATTTTCTTTTTATTCAAACCGAAAGGTCAAAGATCGTGTTATGTTACGTCGATTTATTTCATCACCTGATTGATATTCATCGTAATTTGTAGATGGTGTCGTGATTTAAAAATTCATATAAATCGAAATTTAAGTGTTAAATTTCTAGCAAAAAATTAATCGTAAATAGTAAGAGAACTTAAGATTCTTCGATAACTTGTTAGTAGAGAGTAAACGTGAACAAATCAATACTTTTTAACGCCGTGAGATACACAAAATGTTATTTTTTTTAATTTAAGGTTGCGATCTGATAAATATTCGAGAATGTCGCATTATTTTGTAAGGAGGGTGTTCGTTCCAGTTGTGGATGCGCTACCTTTACATCAAACAGCCATTGCAATAACTTATTTAGCAACTATGGGTTACTCCAGAGTTGTCTGTTCGTATGTCTTTCTATAATCTTGTTCTTTCTTCTCTGGTTTTGATCCCATGGTAGTCATTTGATAAGCTGAACGTTCGAATGAAGTTTTTTCCATGGATTTTTTTTTTCTTATTTGATCACATAATTTTGCTCGAGTTTTTTTTTCCTCCCCAGTAACATTTATACTTTTATTTTAATGAAAGTAGCTTATAATAATGAAAAAGACTAAATAAATATTCAGAATTAATGATGATAACATTAAAAATATACACAGAAATCTGTAAAGGAACGAATCTAAAAGCTTAAAAAAAACCCCTTAATAAATGATTTTAATTAAAAAATTTATGGAATGATTTACAGTATTTTGTACTCGTAATATTTTTATGTTAACGAAGTGAAGCGGTTTCTGAGTACACAATTTAATAAACTAAAATTAATTAATTAATTTTCAAAAAAAAATCCTTTTTAATGTTATGAATGTAATCAAAATATATATTTTTTTTTCAAAAATGAGTGCATAAATATGCAGAGAAAACGTCATTTTAAATATGTTTTGTTTTGTAAATGATGCATATTTAAATCACGTGTAATAAACAAAGATTTGTTTCGGATATATTAACTGGTCGATACAAAATACATTTACTCGCTCAAATAGAATATTTAATGAATGTCAACGTTTCGAAATTATGTATCATCCTATAAATTATTTAGTTAATAATTTTTAATTTAAACGAGAGAGAGAAAGAGAGAGTTTTTATTATCATCATTATCATAAAAATCTATTTTTCGTATATTTATAGAATTTAAAAGAATATAAGTAAAAGTTTTAATTTATGTAAAAGCTTTTATTGCATTTATTATAAAAATAATCTTATTTTGTAATATATTTTTTTTCGCTTTAATCATATTTATATATAATACTATATTTATTTTGAACGGGAAAGATAAAACCGTTTCTTAAATTCACCGTTTAAAACTTTAATGTAAATTTATATAATCTCAGAAAAGTTTATTTGTTTACGTATTTAAGGTTACAGATTGAAATTTTAATATTTGTATTTGTATGTAATGTTACAGGATTTAATGTAATAAATTTTATTTTATTTTATTTTATTTTTTTTTTACGAATAACGATGATGATTTTTAAAACGATTTTCTCGTATTCCTAATTATTCTCTTAAAGTAAAAAAAAATTTTTTTAGGGTCACAAATCTTTGTCAAACGTCAAAAATTTTCCTTTAATATAAAATATTAACGAATGTGCGAATGTTAAGCAAGGTNACTGTTTTCATTTTTTTTTAATGTTTTCGAAATATTTTAATTTCGGAAATAATTAAACATTTTATTATTTAATAAAATGTTGTAGTTTCTTAGGAATAAACAAAAAAATATATTTTTTAAAATAAGATTATATCCTAGAATCTCAAAAGTGTGTTCGTAAGAATGTACTGTATACAATTCTGAGTTGTAGTTGTGTTTACTACATTAATTTATTGTAACTACATAAATGTTCAGAATTTTTTCGTTTACATTTTATTCGAGAATAGTAAAGAAATGGATTGATGTAAGTAATTCGGAATATGCGAATATACTTTGTATGCATATTGTAAGTTAAACATGGATAGATACTTTTGTGAATAAATATTAATTGTCATAATCAGTACTGAAAGAGGAATTCCATACATTCCGGGCGATACTTGTTTTCATTTTTGTAGTATGGCATAAGATTTTAATAGGATCTGTTCATTTCTTTCACATATCTTGCACTAATTGATATAATAAGATTCTTTTTTTTTAAAATATTTTTTGTAAATTAGTTTTCTAAAAATATTTATCGTGATTTCGGTAATAGGCCATTTTAAGTTTGGCCATTTAAGAGATTATCAGAAAACAGTAGATGGTTCATTACCGACCGAGGTAACATATGGTTAGATCAAAATTTGATTTTCTAACATCAAAAATTGCTTAAATTCAATCAATTTATTTTTATACCCGTATTTAATATGTTAAAAAGTATACAGTTATATGTAAAAACGTGTAATAAACGTTTAAAATAGTGTTTATTATTTAAGAGAAGAAGGATGAATTTAAAACTGGAAGCATGGAAGATAAAAGCTTTACAGTTAACCAGGCGCAATTAACCAGCATCTCTTTTTAACGATTCTACTTAACGTAATCTATCCTACAGCAATATATAATAAAGTCTAATTTAAAACAGACGGAATTATTATTGCAAAACACATCGCTAGTGATACGTTAATCGATTGAACAACATAATGTCGACGCACATTAGTCAAACATAATCGTGTCTGGTGGCCTTCTGCTTCTTTCTTGGACAGGTATGCGGTATCTGCGGTGTTACGTACTGCGCAAAACGAAAGATATTGGTAATCATTATTAAAATTTTGTACTTACCAGCGTTCAGTTATTCCGCTTGAAGTCGGCCTCTCCCCCTCATCCGCCCCCCTAGTCACGACGAGAGGCGGGGATGGTTTGTAGAAGGCCAGCTTCCTTGGCACAACATAACAGTTGAACCTTGGTCGTCTTTCTACAGTCGACAGCTCAGCTGTGCATCGACTGCATGCCGCTACACACCGCATCTCTTGCTCCAGGATAACAGGTCCACCAATCCCCGTTCCCGGAGTTGTCCTAACGTAACAGGACGCGGGGGTGGTTGGTAGTTACCGCTCAATCGGACCTTTAAACGCCCAAATGGTTAGTGGTGCAATTCTAACCGCCCAACCAGATTACATTGATCTGTATATGAAGCGAAAAAGTATGTCTGACCTTTGCCATTTATCACTTCCACGTGACTAGCCAAACTGATGCTATTGGCCGCTTTCCGGACTTGATCTGTTTTCAACCAATTATGGATCGATTGCAAAGTTTAGGAATTCGTTATAATTTTAAGCCAAAAATGGAAAATAAAAATACGCTTTCAATAATATATATATATATATATATAAATGTTAAATTCGATTTACAGAAAAGTTTTATTATAGTTTCCATTTAAGTGTGATTTTTATAACCTACGTTTCCGCTATAAATTTCTAAGAAAGAAGGCAGTTGGTATCTATCTATCCATTAATCCTTTGTGGTTCATCCCACTTTTATCTAGGACGTGAAACGGTATGAGAAAGTTTAAATTCGACAAGAATAATCACAAATATGTTTGATGTATAATATTTAGCTCAGTTTCTGTTACTTTCTTTTAATTACCCACCATTTAATTAATTAAAATAATGGCATTCAAATTATGTTTCCTCGTTTGATGTAATATAGATTTTTTTTAAAAAAAGGAATAAAATAACCAATTTTTAATTACCTTTCAAAAAATTGGTTACTTATTCCATCATCATCATCATCATCATCATTATTTTTTTTTATTTTCTTTTTATTCAAACCGAAAGGTCAAAGATCGTGTTATGTTACGTCGATTTATTTCATCACCTGATTGATATTCATCGTAATTTGTAGATGGTGTCGTGATTTAAAAATTCATATAAATCGAAATTTAAGTGTTAAATTTCTAGCAAAAAATTAATCGTAAATAGTAAGAGAACTTAAGATTCTTCGATAACTTGTTAGTAGAGAGTAAACGTGAACAAATCAATACTTTTTAACGCCGTGAGATACACAAAATGTTATTTTTTTTAATTTAAGGTTGCGATCTGATAAATATTCGAGAATGTCGCATTATTTTGTAAGGAGGGTGTTCGTTCCAGTTGTGGATGCGCTACCTTTACATCAAACAGCCATTGCAATAACTTATTTAGCAACTATGGGTTACTCCAGAGTTGTCTGTTCGTATGTCTTTCTATAATCTTGTTCTTTCTTCTCTGGTTTTGATCCCATGGTAGTCATTTGATAAGCTGAACGTTCGAATGAAGTTTTTTCCATGGATTTTTTTTTTCTTATTTGATCACATAATTTTGCTCGAGTTTTTTTTTCCTCCCCAGTAACATTTATACTTTTATTTTAATGAAAGTAGCTTATAATAATGAAAAAGACTAAATAAATATTCAGAATTAATGATGATAACATTAAAAATATACACAGAAATCTGTAAAGGAACGAATCTAAAAGCTTAAAAAAAACCCCTTAATAAATGATTTTAATTAAAAAATTTATGGAATGATTTACAGTATTTTGTACTCGTAATATTTTTATGTTAACGAAGTGAAGCGGTTTCTGAGTACACAATTTAATAAACTAAAATTAATTAATTAATTTTCAAAAAAAAATCTTTTTAATGTTATGAATGTAATCAAAATATATATTTTTTTTTCAAAAATGAGTGCATAAATATGCAGAGAAAACGTCATTTTAAATATGTTTTGTTTTGTAAATGATGCATATTTAAATCACGTGTAATAAACAAAGATTTGTTTCGGATATATTAACTGGTCGATACAAAATACATTTACTCGCTCAAATAGAATATTTAATGAATGTCAACGTTTCGAAATTATGTATCATCCTATAAATTATTTAGTTAATAATTTTTAATTTAAACGAGAGAGAGAAAGAGAGAGTTTTTATTATCATCATTATCATAAAAATCTATTTTTCGTATATTTATAGAATTTAAAAGAATATAAGTAAAAGTTTTAATTTATGTAAAAGCTTTTATTGCATTTATTATAAAAATAATCTTATTTTGTAATATATTTTTTTTCGCTTTAATCATATTTATATATAATACTATATTTATTTTGAACGGGAAAGATAAAACCGTTTCTTAAATTCACCGTTTAAAACTTTAATGTAAATTTATATAATCTCAGAAAAGTTTATTTGTTTACGTATTTAAGGTTACAGATTGAAATTTTAATATTTGTATTTGTATGTAATGTTACAGGATTTAATGTAATAAATTTTATTTTATTTTATTTTATTTTTTTTTTACGAATAACGATGATGATTTTTAAAACGATTTTCTCGTATTCCTAATTATTCTCTTAAAGTAAAAAAAAATTTTTTTAGGGTCACAAATCTTTGTCAAACGTCAAAAATTTTCCTTTAATATAAAATATTAACGAATGTGCGAATGTTAAGCAAGGTGCTTTTTCTTTGAACGACTTTTTACATATATTAAAATTGTTGGTAGTAAGCCAAAAATTTTAATAGTCGAAATTGGTGGAGAAAATAAAGTTAATAATTTTGAACTGAAAAAAAAATATTCACTTTTTTTTTGATAAAATTTACTATTTCAGATATTAATTTATTTTTTAATCTAAAATTCTGCTAAATGAATTAATCTTTTCTCACAAGTTATTTTGAATTAAAGTTATTTAGGATAGGTTTAACATTGAGAGTTACAGTCATTGTCTAACTATATGAGGTGTAAACATACAAATATATGTTATGTGTGTGTGTGTGTGTATAGTAGATAAATAACTACATACAACATAAGAATATAAAACATTGTATAAAAATATTTATTATATTTAGAAAATTAATATTTTTATACATATTTATGGAAATTGTTATAAGACTATTCTTATCAAATACATTAATGACTTATTTAAATGAAAAGTAGGTGTTTAGTATTTTATTAACATTTCTCTTTATTTCTTTACTGGTGATTATCATTATAATGATGAATTCATTAAATCCAATATAATTTTTTAAATATTAATTTATTTGTCAAATATAGTTGACTTACTTTTGAATAACTAAATATATAATTTAACACTGATTAACATTTATGTAATATTTTTGTAACTAATAGCAAAAATAAATGAATGTTCTTTAAAATGATTAAATTGGAAAGCATCACTTACGACAATTATTAATTTTAATATCGGCTCATATTAAAATTAATAATTTGCTTAACTGATGATCTGTAAATTAATGGATTTTTAATGACAAGAGTAGTTTACACAAAAATGAATAGTTCAAAACAGTATAGATGTAATTAAGACAATTATATAATTTGGAAGATAGAGTATATATAATACCCTAAGAGGAAACCAGATAACATGAGTAAGTCTATACAAGATAAAAGCGAATAATTCAGCTTTTTCTCTTAAACAATAGATAGAATTCTATATAATCAATCTCCATTACAGTAGTTACATATTGATGATTTTATTCATAATGAATATTGTAATAGAACTCGTTATAATAATATTCTATTTTTCATCATCATCATTATTTTTTTTTATTTTCTTTTTATTCAAACCGAAAGGTCAAAGATCGTGTTATGTTACGTCGATTTATTTCATCACCTGATTGATATTCATCGTAATTTGTAGATGGTGTCGTGATTTAAAAATTCATATAAATCGAAATTTAAGTGTTAAATTTCTAGCAAAAAATTAATCGTAAATAGTAAGAGAACTTAAGATTCTTCGATAACTTGTTAGTAGAGAGTAAACGTGAACAAATCAATACTTTTTAACGCCGTGAGATACACAAAATGTTATTTTTTTTAATTTAAGGTTGCGATCTGATAAATATTCGAGAATGTCGCATTATTTTGTAAGGAGGGTGTTCGTTCCAGTTGTGGATGCGCTACCTTTACATCAAACAGCCATTGCAATAACTTATTTAGCAACTATGGGTTACTCCAGAGTTGTCTGTTCGTATGTCTTTCTATAATCTTGTTCTTTCTTCTCTGGTTTTGATCCCATGGTAGTCATTTGATAAGCTGAACGTTCGAATGAAGTTTTTTCCATGGATTTTTTTTTTCTTATTTGATCACATAATTTTGCTCGAGTTTTTTTTTCCTCCCCAGTAACATTTATACTTTTATTTTAATGAAAGTAGCTTATAATAATGAAAAAGACTAAATAAATATTCAGAATTAATGATGATAACATTAAAAATATACACAGAAATCTGTAAAGGAACGAATCTAAAAGCTTAAAAAAAACCCCTTAATAAATGATTTTAATTAAAAAATTTATGGAATGATTTACAGTATTTTGTACTCGTAATATTTTTATGTTAACGAAGTGAAGCGGTTTCTGAGTACACAATTTAATAAACTAAAATTAATTAATTAATTTTCAAAAAAAAATCTTTTTAATGTTATGAATGTAATCAAAATATATATTTTTTTTTCAAAAATGAGTGCATAAATATGCAGAGAAAACGTCATTTTAAATATGTTTTGTTTTGTAAATGATGCATATTTAAATCACGTGTAATAAACAAAGATTTGTTTCGGATATATTAACTGGTCGATACAAAATACATTTACTCGCTCAAATAGAATATTTAATGAATGTCAACGTTTCGAAATTATGTATCATCCTATAAATTATTTAGTTAATAATTTTTAATTTAAACGAGAGAGAGAAAGAGAGAGTTTTTATTATCATCATTATCATAAAAATCTATTTTTCGTATATTTATAGAATTTAAAAGAATATAAGTAAAAGTTTTAATTTATGTAAAAGCTTTTATTGCATTTATTATAAAAATAATCTTATTTTGTAATATATTTTTTTTCGCTTTAATCATATTTATATATAATACTATATTTATTTTGAACGGGAAAGATAAAACCGTTTCTTAAATTCACCGTTTAAAACTTTAATGTAAATTTATATAATCTCAGAAAAGTTTATTTGTTTACGTATTTAAGGTTACAGATTGAAATTTTAATATTTGTATTTGTATGTAATGTTACAGGATTTAATGTAATAAATTTTATTTTATTTTATTTTATTTTTTTTTTACGAATAACGATGATGATTTTTAAAACGATTTTCTCGTATTCCTAATTATTCTCTTAAAGTAAAAAAAAATTTTTTTAGGGTCACAAATCTTTGTCAAACGTCAAAAATTTTCCTTTAATATAAAATATTAACGAATGTGCGAATGTTAAGCAAGGTGCTTTTTCTTTGAACGACTTTTTACATATATTAAAATTGTTGGTAGTAAGCCAAAAATTTTAATAGTCGAAATTGGTGGAGAAAATAAAGTTAATAATTTTGAACTGAAAAAAAAATATTCACTTTTTTTTTGATAAAATTTACTATTTCAGATATTAATTTATTTTTTAATCTAAAATTCTGCTAAATGAATTAATCTTTTCTCACAAGTTATTTTGAATTAAAGTTATTTAGGATAGGTTTAACATTGAGAGTTACAGTCATTGTCTAACTATATGAGGTGTAAACATACAAATATATGTTATGTGTGTGTGTGTGTGTATAGTAGATAAATAACTACATACAACATAAGAATATAAAACATTGTATAAAAATATTTATTATATTTAGAAAATTAATATTTTTATACATATTTATGGAAATTGTTATAAGACTATTCTTATCAAATACATTAATGACTTATTTAAATGAAAAGTAGGTGTTTAGTATTTTATTAACATTTCTCTTTATTTCTTTACTGGTGATTATCATTATAATGATGAATTCATTAAATCCAATATAATTTTTTAAATATTAATTTATTTGTCAAATATAGTTGACTTACTTTTGAATAACTAAATATATAATTTAACACTGATTAACATTTATGTAATATTTTTGTAACTAATAGCAAAAATAAATGAATGTTCTTTAAAATGATTAAATTGGAAAGCATCACTTACGACAATTATTAATTTTAATATCGGCTCATATTAAAATTAATAATTTGCTTAACTGATGATCTGTAAATTAATGGATTTTTAATGACAAGAGTAGTTTACACAAAAATGAATAGTTCAAAACAGTATAGATGTAATTAAGACAATTATATAATTTGGAAGATAGAGTATATATAATACCCTAAGAGGAAACCAGATAACATGAGTAAGTCTATACAAGATAAAAGCGAATAATTCAGCTTTTTCTCTTAAACAATAGATAGAATTCTATATAATCAATCTCCATTACAGTAGTTACATATTGATGATTTTATTCATAATGAATATTGTAATAGAACTCGTTATAATAATATTCTATTTTTGATATTTTGTTATTTAACATTCTGTTATAAATATGAAATGAATAGTTTTTAATAAACAAATAAATTATTGAATTAAGAATTTTTTATTTAATATTTACTAAAACTTTGAATAATATATGTTGAATAAATAAATAAGAAAATACAGTACAGAAAATTGTATTTTCTTATTTGTTTATAAGTTATATAATACTGAAAATATAAATTTTAATCTCATAAGCCATAGATTAAGACAAGAAGAACAAAAGTGCATTTAGGTTTTTAGAAGGAATAAAATTCTATCCTTAATCTATTAATGCTACACAATTTTACTTTTATATTAATTTTTTTTTTAAATCTTAAAAACAGTTTATATTGTTCAGCTAATATGTTTTACTAATAATTTCAATAAAAATTTAATTTTTTTTTAATAGAAAGCGAGAATTAATTTAGTTAATTCTGAAAATCTCATTACAATATAGTTTATAATTGAATGATTGAAATCTATGTAAAGTTTTAAAAGTTTTATTTCTAGAAAATCGTATTCTTACAGAGAAAAATGACAAAACGTGTATAGCTAATTAGAAATGATCTTGAAAAATTCTTCTCTGATTATGATTGAATTTTGAGTGTTTATCTTTCTTAACATGGAGATCTTGAGAAAGATAAATGCTCAAAAATTTAATAAGACATACATTTTTTTCTTTTTTTTTTGTAGAAATTTTGTCATTAATCATGTGATACGTTTCCAAGAAGCAATGGCAATTTAGCAATATATATGTTAGGTATAGTTTAGGCCATGTTTTCGGAGTTTTCTTTATTTTTTTTTAACGAATCAGCGATTTGATGTTTCTTTAAAAGTAAGAAATTGCAATTTATGAAAATGTTGAATAAGTAAATTTAGTTATACATTGAATAACTGCATATTATTCAATTTTTATTCAGGTATCGCCATCCGAATTGAAATTTCAAATGATAATTTTTTTTTGTTACACAACATTTAATTTCTTTTCGAATTTTTTAACACTTGGAATGCATACTGTGTAGTGTCAGAATATTGATAAAATATTTGCAAATTTTTTTGAATCATTTTCTTTAACAAACTGAATAAATATTATATAATATATTTTATGGAAATTTATTAGTTTCAAAATTCTGTATTATAAGCAGGAATTTCTATTTACAATC
Source organism: Centruroides sculpturatus (assembly GCF_000671375.1). NCBI lineage: Eukaryota > Metazoa > Arthropoda > Arachnida > Scorpiones > Buthidae > Centruroides > Centruroides sculpturatus. The sequence goes on along the minus strand of NW_019385953.1, from coordinate 179,562 downwards.
TTAATTGAAATAAGTAGATTTAATTATTTTCACGTCGTATATATAGTTTACCATTTCATTGAATAAATTTAATGATTTAATTTGGTTGCGAATTTTATCAAACAAGTTTAAAGTCAATTTTAAAAGTGATCAATTTGATGTTTTACTAGTACTAGTTCAATATGTTAAAGTAGTCACACGACTACTTTAACATATTGAAAATATATCAAATATACTGTATTTAATAAGCGATTTAATAAAATGTTCGTAATGTGTTTTTATCATATGATCTAAAGAATGAGGTAGTACGTTATTGATATATACATTTCTTGCTTATTAAACTGCGATTTAAATGCTTAAACTATACACAATTAAAATCAATGTAAGCTTAAGTGAGATCTAAGAAAACTTGTATTTAATTATAATAATAAATTTTGTAAAGGATCAAATGTTTTTTGAGTTGCTTTAAATCACTTTAATACTGGACGTGGTTTTGCGCCTCGCCGACGGCTTGCAACGTTGAGTTTTTCAGGTTTTCTTCACATTTGTAACATTTTGATAACAGCCAGTTTTCCACAGAAAGTCCTCTCGAGAGGCATTTTTCCTCGGCAGATCGCCACGTGTCGCATTGTTATATACAAACAAAAGAAATAAGCGACTAATGCTGCACATCAATCAAATTAACAAGTAACAAATATAAGTACGTACGCTTTCTCCGCTTTGCTCTGTAAAATTTCCATTAACAGTAACGAAAACTTCTTGGATTTAAAATTATAAAATATAAATGCACGAACATAAACCTTAATTTAAATTCTTTTCCAAATAAATAATGTTGATATTCGAGTGTTATTAAATTGTATTTTAAGTGTTAAATGATTGATATCAAACTTATTCCATTAAAAATAAAGACATCTTAATTTTAATTAAATTTTAACAAATGAAAGACAATATTTTTTACGGAAATATATTAAGTAATTACAATTATTATATTAAAAAAATACAATTTATTAAGGAAATAACCATAAAATCGTAATTTGAGTAAGAACCTATACGAAACTATTTGAATTTATATATATATATATATATAAACGTTGATGGAAATTAAATTTCAATACTTTTGAAACAATCGCATGTTACTTCAAATTTATTGAATTTAGTTAAAATTATAACAGTTTTCGAAAATATATTTGCCAAATATGAGTAATGAAGGATAAGTTAGATTCTAATATAAAATGTGATGAAAGATATGTTAGAATGTAATCAAAATATCAAATAATATCATGATTCTATAGTGAATTCTAATTGATTTCGCAAAGCTTTTATCTATTGGATTAACAATAAATAAATGGGTGCTGAAACATTGGATTTTAGAGAGGGGGAAAAATTAATAAGGAAAAAAAATTGATTTTTTTATGACCGATGTTTTAAAAATATTATATTCGAGATTTGATTGTTTAGATAAATGCCTGTAATAAATTTTATCATTTTTTTCTTCAATTTTTAAAAAATAAATTTTAATTAGTGGACCAGACTTCTATTTTTTATCGTGTCAAGAAATTGATTTCGAACTCAGATTATGTGTAATTTATTAATTAAATATTCTTTTTAAAGTCAAAATAATAAATAAATTTTATTTATTATTGTAAAATCCGAAAGTTTCTGTATTTGGAAATATAATTAGAATACATTAAATTGTAATTATTAACATTAAGATATGTTAGGTTGATTATTTGTAATTCAAAAAGTGTAAAGTTATAATTAATAAATATAATTATTAAATTAATATTAGAGAATTATAGCATATATCATATTTATAAATTATATTTAGTAATTTAAGTAGAGAAAAGGATAATTTAGTATTCTTCATCATCTTGTTGTATACTATTGAAAGATGCTTATTTAACGTGACTGGGTTATTATTCTTAGTCCACAGTGGCATTTCTATCAAATTTGAAGTCATTTTTATGTCAAAACAAAATAATCTATTTTCATATTAATTTATAACTTCTATCAGAATTCATCTTGTCTTCATCATTTTTTCAGGAAAAAACAATTTGGTATTTTTAATTTCTTCAAATTTTAGATTTTTAATGAATTATTAAATTGAAAAAACAAAATTTTTTTCCTCCTAAATATGCAATATTTTTGAATTGTTTTCATAACCTTTAATGAATTTTGAATAATTCTTCAATAATCGATTGGTTGTAAAGTACCTAATTCGTTCTTTGATATGAATGTTGCTCTCTGTGAAATCTTTCTCGCCCATCTCGATTCTGATATCAGAAGAACGATTGCATTACTCAGTGGAGATGCCATTTACCCAACACCTGGCAGATTACTCTTGATTTATCAATACCGTTAACCTTCCCGAGACCTGGGAAAGAAAACATCAAATAAACAACTTGCTCGAAGAGAATTGTGCAAAGGATCGATAAGAGAATTGCCGGGTTTGACTGTGAAATGCTTTCCGACTCCTTTAATTGAAATGATTATCTGGTTAATTTAAATGCAAATAGAATATTTACCCCCGATTTTTGAATCCAGTCAACGTACAAATACTTCTAAACTCTGATTAAGATTAATGTCAAAATTTGCTCCGGAAAAATTTTCATTAACACTCACTCTACCTAATTTTTTCCTCCGTTTTCTTAATATTTTTTTAAAAAAAATTCCCAATTTCATTTTCAAACTAACAAATTTCATAATTTTCCTCTCTGCAAACTAGTTTTAGTGTTAGTTATAAATAATCTACTCCAACACGACAAGCTTCATTTTCATTTTAACATGAACTTATTGTCCACCTGTTCTTCTCATAAACGGTGCTATTTTTCTAACAAGATGTTTTTATCCCGCTAACTCTTAAAGAATATTTCGTAAATATAAAAATTTTCTCAGTATGCACTTAAACCAGCTGAATTAAAACGTTGTTCTCTCACGATTCGATTATGAGACACTTTAATTTTTAATTTCGAATGTGTATGTATATGCGTGATCTCCTCCCCTTTTTTTTTCTTTGTAGAAATTAGTATGTTCTGCATTCTTTATAACAGCACGGACTTTATTATATTATTATAGTAAATGATTTAGTTTTGAACAATGCATGAAAGCGGAATTGATGTATTCGCTAATATGATAGCTATTCCAAGCGTTCTGTTGGTTGGACTGGATTTCATTAGAGATAATTGCTCTCGAGAGGTTGGCTTGTGCATGTGGCAATATTCAAGTAAGAATGCAAAATAAGAGACTTTTTTTTTGTATTTTTATAAAAGAAAGAGAACGTTGTTGTGAATTTCAATCACAAATTTCTGTTTCAATTGTAAGTTCTTTCATCAAAAAACAACGTAGAAATTCCTCTTTGGTTTTTCTTTTTTAAAAATTTTTACTAATGCTTGTTGCTGTACTTATTACATTATTTGAATTTGATCGTCTTTTACACGACTGTTTGTTGGCTAGTTCTGTAATGGAATTGGATGGAATTACATTTCTGAGAAAATTGTTTTAAGGCAGTGAGTGAATGCACTTAAGATCAGATTTCTCTTTCTAGAAAACTGTTTATATTATTAAGTTGAGTTAATTTGTCGAGAGTTTAAAACTTATATTAGTGGTTTGCAGAGTTCCATCTTCCATCTTTCGTGTCTGGTCTAGTCACGACATTGATAAGGAAGTTTATCGTCTACAGTACTTCCTTCCTCTGAGATGAACGACAGCTGTGTGCTTATNATATTTTTTTTTTAAATTATAGTGTAAACTTAACTTATAAATAATAACAATCTTCACTTCTTACAAGAAAATTCTGTAAGTATAGCAGAGAATAAAATTAAAAGAAGATTAATGTACTGTACAACGCACGTCTTATACTTTTACTTTTCCTTTTAACATCATATTTAATAAATAAATAAATTACATAACATAAATCTTTGTAAAATCGAAGTGTGATTTCCTTTCCGTTTTGAAAAATTTATCGCTTTGGAATGCCTTAATTGGATTATAGAAGTATAAAAGCGCTCAGAGTTAATCTTCAGATGAAATTAGCGAAGTTGCAGTCTTATAAATGATGTAGATTAGCCAGAAATTAGGCTTTTGAGAAAATCGATATTTTTTCCATTGCTTAGCTACAAGAAGTAAGAAATTAGTCAATAGCTCAGAAAATGAAATCCTTATCGCTACGAGCAGAAACAATCCTTTCTTTGTAACAATACAAGTATAAGAAATAATTACGTATAAATAGAATTTATAAAAGCTAACTCCCACGACAAAATAGCAAAATTATAGTTTAAATTTTATTAAATTAATTTCAATTGTATATAATTATATTCATTATAATGCAAAACAAATAAGATCAAAGATTATAAATGCATAAAATTTATTCTTAAAGGAAAAAACGTCATTGATTTTGTGATAGCGATAATTTTTATTTCTCTATGCATATGTTATTGGATATAAATTAGGTTATTGTAGACAGATGTGGCCGGAGTGATCATATTTAAAAGATAAACTGAATTGAAAATATATATGTAGAATGATTAAAATGAATAAAATTAAATAGAATGAAATTTTTAGTGAAAGATTCGGTAATGAAGGATTTTTACCAGACATAAAGATAACCAAATTTTCATTCAATACAATTTTAGAACTGCTAAATAAATGAGATGATTTTTTTTTTTTACCTTGAAGATACACTAACTTGTTACATGTATCTATTTTTCATATTTTCCATCTCGAAGGTTTCTTTTTTTCTCTTCTTTTTATTTTTTCTATAAAGTACTTGCATGTGTGAATAAAATATTTAAAAGTTATAAACTTGTTGGTAAATTGGTTTTACTTATAATTTTAGATTTTATTTTTGTTCTTATTTATAATTTATAAAAGGGAAATTCTCTCTATTACCGTCTTTATTCCATTGGCTAATTATTAAAAAATTTTTTTTTTCGTAATACTTCTTTCGCATTACTACGGGATTAAGATTTCTATGTGCAGCTTTCATATTACTCTTATCTACGAAGGCAAGCTTACACTAATACGGTTATTACAAGGACGAAATCTGACCTGAAAAAGTCAGCTGTTAAGGTTTAATTGGGCAAAAATCTTTCTCCAACAGGAAACTTTCGGAATTAAATTGCGTAAAGATATTTACTCTTCACGAGAGAATTGAATTATGTATTTTAAAATTATATTTATATAGTGTTACATATATTTGAAATAATTAGAAAATGCTTTGAATATTGAAAATAATAATAAATGTAAATAGTAAAATAATAATTTTACTGATATATAAGTTCTTATTTTTAATCTATAGAGTATAATTGAAACATTATATAATTTACGTGTATATATTCAGTATATATAATTTTATAGATATAAAAAACACATTAACATATTATAATTTAATATTAAATTATATATTAATGTGTTTTTATATCTATAAAATTTGTCTAAATATTTACGAAAAAATTTTTTAATACATAGTCATTATGTTGTTCGTGTTATAATGTAATTATTAAAACCTATATTGATTCAATTTATTATAGTATATAATAAAGTTAGGAAGTTTAGGGGGGAAAAAATGTAGAATTTATAAATCTCATGTTTTAATTACTGTCAGTTTAATATTATTATTTACATAATATTATCGAATATTTTATGCTATCAAATTAGTTTATCGTAAATCGCTTACCACTATCGTAATCTTGTTTATGTGCTAAATGGCTATGTTGAGATCGTATGTACAGGTACTTATAAGAAAAGTAGGCTAGAAATCTTGTACTAAGGAATCTTGGTTCGTATCCATTCCCAGCTTTCGCCAGTTTATTCTGTGAATGCTTCAAGTCAGACTTCATTACCCATATCTCAATCTGAAGAGAATCAAGACTTCTGGCAATCAGCTAAAATTGACTAAAATACTTTACAAGAAAATTATTAATAATTCAATCGTTGTAACTTAAAATTAAGAATTATTGATTGTTTTTATATTATATTTTGTGAATCTTAAATATTTTAAGTGAAAGTAACGACGAATATATAGCGTTTTAGAAAAGGTCGTCCATGCGATAAAATATTATAATACTGTTTTCAGGGATCCGGATTCGAATGCTGTCCAAACTTATAATTTTTCGTGAGCAATACGGGTTAGGGATCGTTCTTCATCCATCCATATTCATGCTAGTCAGTCAGCATGGATAAGGAATGAGCAATACTTGACAGCCCATCCGTAGTGTAATTGCGATCGGCCTTACAGCTGACAATGTACTGGTGTCTCGCGTCAAATCAGTTAATCAGAATTTTTACAATCCAAACAGTTCGTATAATATATACATACATATATAACTTGTATAATGGATAAATTTACCATAATAAATAGTTGAAAGTTAATTTTTAATGGTTTATTAGAGGAAAATAGGAATTTGAAAATTCTTGAAATGAATAAACTTTTAAGTAATAACTCAAATCTAAAAAGAAAATTTGTTGATTACTTATGACAAGAATTTAAAATTTTCCTGTCTTAACTGCTGTATTTACTTAATTAAAATTTTAATAAATTTAATATATTTTATACAAGTTGAATATGTCGTTTCTTTTTCTCTTATTAAAGTTAATACTAATTCATTAAGAACCGCGATTAATTTCATCTGACTTGATGATGTTATCTGTATTTTATGAAAGATAACCAGTTAAGTAGAATAGATGAAAGATAGATAATCAGATATAATGCCTAATTTGCAAACTTTTTTTTATTTTTATTTTGAAGCAATATGTTTAAGATTTAATTGATTAAACTATCCGATCTTGATCAGCTCTTCCGCTCTCTGGAGCATCTTTGATCGTTATGATTTCCCACTAGCCGTAGAGATAACTATACTTCTTTCTTCTGTATTATCATTAGATGAAGAATAACGAGTAAAAAAAATGTCAGCTATTATTAGCTGAATTTCTAAAGATTAAGAATTTCAAAGTGACACTTCTGTACATTATTATAACTTCCGAAATATCTTTAGCTTAATAGTATTAACATTTATGAAGATTATTGTCGATTAATTACTTTTAATTAACAATTTATTTATTTAATATGAATTATAAAAATAGTTTTTTTGAAATAAATCTATAATTATTACATAAATAATTTTCAAATGTAGCCTATATTTAATGTTGATCTTCATCGTTATTGACACATACTAACAATATTATTCATTCTATTTGGAATTTTCCACTTCCCGCTCAGATAATTGCTTTATTAATTTAGATTATGCGTGGTGAAATTGTTAATAAAATAGTGTAATGCATGCATTTTAATTTCTTTATGTATTGTAATTTCTCTAAATTTTATCTTCACAAAAAAAATTTATCATTAAAAAGAAAATAATAGTTTCATTCTTTACATATAAAATTTATATGTGAAGAATGATTAGATCTTAATTATGTTTAATATATTGACATTTTAAAAATTTATTATTATTTAATTATCTTAATGGAATTTGAATTAAGCCAAAAATTTAAATTAAATAATCTCTGAGCACATGACAATATTGATAATGACATAATTTAGTATTTAATTTTACAATACACAAAACATTATTATTATTTTTTATTAGAATTATGAAAATAAATATAATTAATGATAACACAAATTTCAATAATATTTAAGTCAAATATAAAATTAAATACAATTTATTCATTTTTAAATGTAACTTATTATTCTTAGAAATGTCATTTTTTTAAATTTCATTTATTTAATGTATGTTCTATAAATCATAAATTAATTTTTCATAAAAATAAAATCTCTAAAAAAATAAAAAAACCTCTTGTTATCTGATGTCAATCTCGATCCCATTCAGTTCGGTTAATTGAAGTTCTTCTATAATTACTTCAATGCTCTGTAAAAGTCTACCCAGTCAATTCTTTGTGTATTACCTAAATGAATTATGACGACATTCCTCTGAGTAACCGAAAAGGTTTTCTTTCGAATATCATCGATGGAATTTTTCATTAAATTTGAATATTATTTTAGTAACAGTTGTAAATAAAAAATTATAATAAATGAAATTACATAAAATATTTCGTCTCTCTTTGGTAATTGTTTAATAATTTCAACAATAGTTTTATTTAAAACAGTATATCTGTTTTAATTGATCTATAATGTCTAGCATTTATTAATTCACTTACATACAAATGTTTTCTTGTTTGTATAATAATATTTTATATTTAACATTACAAGTTGCTGTAATCAAATGTACCAACTTAGTTGTTTTTTTTTTTTTCAGTAATAGCTACATTGTTTCAGATCTGTTACATTTATTTATTTATGTAATAAACTCGATGAAACGAATATTATAATAAGAAAAATANATATGATCTAAAGAATGAGGTAGTACGTTATTGATATATACATTTCTTGCTTATTAAACTGCGATTTAAATGCTTAAACTATACACAATTAAAATCAATGTAAGCTTAAGTGAGATCTAAGAAAACTTGTATTTAATTATAATAATAAATTTTGTAAATTTGCTTGAAAAATCAATGTACTATACTTCTAGGATTTTAGAAATTATATTTTCCAAACTCATTCAAATATTGTTTTCGGCGTGAGTTTAAAGGCGGTCTTCTTATGATAAAATTAGTGAAATTGAAGTTGTTTCAAACTTCTGGTTTGGTATTATAATTAAATTAGTTTCATTATCTGTCATATTCAAAGGTTTAAAGCATAGTTTAAGACTTTAAATAGGTAGGTATTAATTATCAAATTAACTATAGATATAAGGTGAAAGCAGTGGGAAGTTGCAAAGTGTAAATCGCATAGTAGATTGATTATATGTATATAAATGATACATACAAGATAAAGATAATTTTACAGCTGTTTCCGTTAGTCAATATCAAGCTTTTCGGTAATAAAAAAAAAAGAGAATGGGTTAATTCTTTACTGAGATTTTTAGTATTTAATATCTTTTAGTCTTCAGCCAAATTTCATTTTTTCTCAGAATACTGTAGCAGAATTGATCAAAATGAGAGGTAGAAAACATTCCTTGATCCAAACTAACCATAGTATACGAAGATTTAGATAGGATTTGCTTTTAGTTCTTCAAGAAAGAAAATGTTCTTTCTTTAAATGGTATAGAAGAAAATATTTTTCTAGTAAAATCGATGTTGTAATTAGAAACTTTACGAACATTTAAATTAGTAATTCAAAAATTTCAGTGCATTTAAAATTTTAATATACTACTAATTTATGTTACTGGATGATTTTTTAAAATAATTTAATATGTATAATTCTTGCTTAAATTTAATTTATTAATGAACTGTAATCAGAAGAAGGTGTAATATTGTCTTCTATAATAATTTAATAAAAGTCTCTTTGCGAATTTTATAGGCTTTAATTTTGTTTAAATTGTTATTCTTTCCTACTAAATTGTCTTCTTTCCTACTAAAAGTCAAAAATTAAAATGCAAAGAAAAATTATGCAGCCTGCACGATCATTCGTTTAAAATTTTTAACATTTTATTAAAATTAAAATTTTTTTAACGTCAGTATTTTTGTTATCTTTACGATCAAAAACTAGCTAATGCTGCAACTTTACATGTTAATTTGCAAATTGGTTTATACGTTTGACCAAATAAGTATTTTTTTTTTAATTATTTTTTATTATTCTAACTTATTTTTTATGTGCATTTCTTTAATATTTATATTAAAAACTTTAAATCTGCATTTAAAAACGTTTATTTTATCAACTTAAATACTTTTAAGAAAACATAGCTTTACTAAGAAAGTTTTTTACATTGTACAATGGTGAAAAAAATTTTGTTTGAAAGCAAAAATTAAATTTACGTTGTCTTTCCAAATACTGCTAATCAAGTGATATTCTAGTTTTGACTACGATAGTAAATTAAATAATTATTTCTTTCGTCTCAATTACTGTCGGACCTTTCATTAAGGATAGAAATTATTGAGAAAAGATCGTAACACAGGAATCGAATACTAGAGAATTGAAATTCGAACGATGTGAATCCAAAAATTCTAGCATTCGAATTCAATATTGCGATCTTTTTTTTCAATGATGGAATGAACACAGACTACATAGAACCTATAAAATTTGTGGGCTGAAAGACCCTAAAAGAATTTAAGTTAAGAAAAATACTCATCAGTAATCAAATAAAGCAAAAAAAAAAAAAAAAGAAAAGAGTTTGAAAAAAGCAGGTTTGAATGGCATTTACATTATCTAGGTCACATGCTGTCTGGAAGCTTCCACTCCACCTACTGTCACATAGCACAATATTTATTTTTAGTTGTACATGGTTTCTGCACTTTCTAGGAAGTTTCTGATTAGTTTATTAGATAGATAAATGTAAATGATTTTATTTGATGGAGAATTAAAATTTCAGAGTTAATGAAAATACTATCAAAACTCCATTTGAATTAAACAGTTCAGCAAATTCAAGTTATCCAGTTTGATTTAATATGTTGGATAATTAGGGAAAGAAATTGACTGAGTTATTCTTGTTTAAGTTAACCAGGTTCTATTGTAATAAATTTAATATAAACTATACCCGGGGTTTATACTCTGGATATAATTTGTGTATATAATTAATGATAACTACTCAATATTCAAAACAATCTTATACAGGTTTAATGAATTTATATCTGGACAAGATTGTTTCTAATATTGAGAAGTTTAACATTAAAGTGTTAAACTTACATATAAAGAATTCTTTCACTGGATATGTGGCAATATTCAGCTTACAGAATGATGGCATTGATGCAAGGATAGATTGTTTTGGAATAACATCAATGCTAGTAAAGTGGCTACATGACAACCAGATAACTTTATTAAAGGCTGACAAGAATAGAGCATTACTGTTAATGAGAACTTCTTACATTAGACTTCTGGACAATTATGTTGCAAGTGTACAGTGTGAACTGGCAGATGAGGATTTCTGTAGCCATACTTGGACCAGTGTTACTTTCACCACTGGTTGCCTAAGGACACTGTGACATATTTTTCTAATGTGAGAGTCTGCCTAACTCGTGAGCATGGAACTTTTGAACCTGGGCGACATCCAAGCTGGCATTACACTTGGATTGTGTTATCATCATGGTTAGATCACTATTTCTTCCCACAGACCTCATTGACATGGGTGACCCTACCAGGAGCATATGCTGCAACTAGCATAGCTCTGTAGTTTGTCAGATTTTCTAAGCTCTCTCACCATTGCAAGGTGGTGACTAATGAGATAGTTATTATTATTATGTTGCAAATGTCATGCTCAGCTGATGCTGGTGCCAAGTGCTATGCTGGACTAAAGTCAAGGCATAACTACCCAAATAAGTGCAACACTAAGCTGTGTTGTTGGTGTATGTGTCAATGACTTGTGTTTTCAATTTATTTACTTTCATTGTAACATTTTTCTGTTCAATAAAGTCCTGGTGCAGCTGGTGACCTCCCCTTCCCCTTCTCACTTCTCTTTCACATTTTCATCCCCTTTGGCCTCTGCTGCAAATAGCTTTTCCTTTCGTCTAACACCTTCTCACTTCTTTTCATTCCCTTTAAAGGAAATACCATTGAGTAATGCCTTCTAAACTTCTATATGTAATGTAATGTATGTGTCAATGTCTAGAAACTTCCTAAGGATGTGACATGTTCAATATTGTGGCTTTCTGTAGTGTCACATATATGTTTTTATTAAGGCTTAACATTTCTATACTTTCATATAGTGTATGTGGTATGATTTCAGTGGAAGAGAGACAATAAATACAAAATAATATTGTAAGGAACCAAGTCCGAGCATTATTTTTAGTTACTTTTTATTTTGCTTATTCTATTTTTGTTTGGGGCTTATGTTTTGTTGGGACGAAGGTTTCCTCACCATTCACCTTAGAAACTTAAAAATAGAAGAGAAACCAACTTGCCGACGAAAGAAAAGCGCTGTAGAAAAAACTCACACACACTTGCGCTCCCGAGCAGAAAAAAGTAAGTTAGCACTGAGAAAAGGGGGAGACCCCACAAGCACAACTTAGAAACTTGTTAAACCTTAAAAGAATAAAACATCCTGAAAATTGTCAAAAAGAATAATGTAAAAGGTTAGCGAGTATTGTCGGAAAATAGGCTGCCAGACAAACAGAAAAAAGTTTGTTAGCAAATAAGTATGTAAATGAGGGGAGTGATCGCACTCAGAATTGTGACGTCACCTCATAGTATAAAGACCGAACCTCAAGTGAAGACGGACGAGGTGAGCTTCTGTTAGCAACGAGCTTGGTGAGCTTCGTAGCAGTGAACAAGAGAGGTGTCCGATAGGATCAAATAGTTCCAAGGTGATTTTGAAGTTATTCGATTTGTGGATCGACGATTAGAGAAAGTCTTGAGAGTTGAGGAAAAAGGTTCCTAGTATATTGAGGTGACGATTAGGACCTTTAATTCATAAGAATTATTGTTTATAAGTTAAGTCTTTGAATTTTGTCGAATTCCAAAGTGGAATAGAATTAAGTTAGAAAATAGATCGATTTGAGTTTTGTCAGGTTGATTCTCATTGATTTTCATTGAATAAATTGTTATTTGATTTTTACTAAATTTTGTATATAGTTTATTAATAGAACTTTATTAAATATTATTGAATTGTTTATTGACTAACTTTGTCGTTGTTTAATTCGGTGCACGCTTAAAGTCCAGGCCTGGCACATTAACGCGAATCCGTGTAAAGTACCCGTTAGGTAACGACTATTTCCGGCACACAGTTGTGTCAATAATTGTTGTAGAGGGCAGAAAAATAATATAGTACTTTACAACATCCTATCCATCCTCCACAATTGCCTTATTTCTTGGATGACCAAATTATACTTATTGAATTCTTCATTGTGAGCATTTTTCATGTTATGAATTTGTAATGGAGACATCTATTATATAAGCATTCTTATTGCATTTGTCAATGACGATGATGTCAGGTTTATTGTGATGAATTGTTTTATATGTGATTATTGTTCTGTCATAGTATATTTTGTGTTGTTTTCTAATACTGCCTGTAGAGTATATTCATAATATGGTACTGGATGTTTATTAATCTGTGTTTGTGTGCAAGCTCTTCGTGTATTATATTTGCTACTTCATTATGAGTATGTAAATATTTGTTTGTGCTAAGAGCTTGTAATCAGAGGCTATATGTTGTATTGTTTCAAGCAGAATGTGGCATTTTCTGCAAGAGTTATTTGTGAGTCATGCATCCTTCAGAATGTGTTTTCTGTAGGTTTGTGTTTATGACCTGATGTTGAATGACAACCATATAACCCTTAGTCTCTTCAAACAGGCAGCCCTTAGTCAGCCAGTAGTTTGATACAGTTTCGTCAACTTAATCCTGAGCTAGGTCATAGACATTCCTACTATGAAGTGCCTTTGGGCCCAAGCCTTACTTAGCAAAATGGAGTGGAAATACTAGGACTCGTCAAAGGTATTTCCTAGTATGATGGAAGAGAATAGATGAAGTTGGGAGAGTAAGTAGTAGAAAGGAAAAAGTGAAAGGAAGGTTAGTGAAGAGGGAGAGTCTGTTGGCACCTTCATTGCATTTATTTTATGAACAAAATGCAGTACAGTATCCAAGTTACAGATATTGAGACAATACAGAATTTTTTTTCATTCAAATGTATAGATTTACATAGTATAATAGTACAAATATTAAAGAGCAACACTTTGTATTGTCATCATCCTGTGACCTCTAAGCCTAGGTCCAACAGAAGAGATGACAGTGGAGGACATTGGTTAATAATCTAGGGGCCTGATGCTGACAGAGTTGCAAAATTACTAACACGATACACTGTTTACTGGAACAAAAACAATACAAGAATGCTATTACAGAAACAAAACTACATAACATGTAGAATACCAGATAGGTGTGAAAGTCTTAGTCACTGATCTGTGGTTCTAGTGCATTAGTGGTGCAAATGAAGGTCATGAGTTCTTGAAAAACAACTTGGTTCCTCATCAAAACATTCATTGCGCATTGCCAGTTGTATCCCTGAAGAATGATAGCCCTTTTGAGCTTATCATGCTGTTGTGGTGTTTACAATGGAAAATTAGATGCTGNTATCAAATTAACTATAGATATAAGGTGAAAGCAGTGGGAAGTTGCAAAGTGTAAATCGCATAGTAGATTGATTATATGTATATAAATGATACATACAAGATAAAGATAATTTTACAGCTGTTTCCGTTAGTCAATATCAAGCTTTTCGGTAATAAAAAAAAAAGAGAATGGGTTAATTCTTTACTGAGATTTTTAGTATTTAATATCTTTTAGTCTTCAGCCAAATTTCATTTTTTCTCAGAATACTGTAGCAGAATTGATCAAAATGAGAGGTAGAAAACATTCCTTGATCCAAACTAACCATAGTATACGAAGATTTAGATAGGATTTGCTTTTAGTTCTTCAAGAAAGAAAATGTTCTTTCTTTAAATGGTATAGAAGAAAATATTTTTCTAGTAAAATCGATGTTGTAATTAGAAACTTTACGAACATTTAAATTAGTAATTCAAAAATTTCAGTGCATTTAAAATTTTAATATACTACTAATTTATGTTACTGGATGATTTTTTAAAATAATTTAATATGTATAATTCTTGCTTAAATTTAATTTATTAATGAACTGTAATCAGAAGAAGGTGTAATATTGTCTTCTATAATAATTTAATAAAAGTCTCTTTGCGAATTTTATAGGCTTTAATTTTGTTTAAATTGTTATTCTTTCCTACTAAATTGTCTTCTTTCCTACTAAAAGTCAAAAATTAAAATGCAAAGAAAAATTATGCAGCCTGCACGATCATTCGTTTAAAATTTTTAACATTTTATTAAAATTAAAATTTTTTTAACGTCAGTATTTTTGTTATCTTTACGATCAAAAACTAGCTAATGCTGCAACTTTACATGTTAATTTGCAAATTGGTTTATACGTTTGACCAAATAAGTATTTTTTTTTTAATTATTTTTTATTATTCTAATTTATTTTTTATGTGCATTTCTTTAATATTTATATTAAAAACTTTAAATCTGCATTTAAAAACGTTTATTTTATCAACTTAAATACTTTTAAGAAAACATAGCTTTACTAAGAAAGTTTTTTACATTGTACAATGGTGAAAAAAATTTTGTTTGAAAGCAAAAATTAAATTTACGTTGTCTTTCCAAATACTGCTAATCAAGTGATATTCTAGTTTTGACTACGATAGTAAATTAAATAATTATTTCTTTCGTCTCAATTACTGTCGGACCTTTCATTAAGGATAGAAATTATTGAGAAAAGATCGTAACACAGGAATCGAATACTAGAGAATTGAAATTCGAACGATGTGAATCCAAAAATTCTAGCATTCGAATTCAATATTGCGATCTTTTTTTTCAATGATGGAATGAACACAGACTACATAGAACCTATAAAATTTGTGGGCTGAAAGACCCTAAAAGAATTTAAGTTAAGAAAAATACTCCAAAATTCTCAAATAAAGCAAAAAAAAAAAAAAAAACGATAGATTATAATCATTTCTTAACTTTTAAATATTTTTAAAAATATAAAATTTATCTATTTTATTTAATAGTTAATCGAAAATAGAAAGTATTAATATGAACTACTGTATATAAACTAGTACCGATAATAGGCTAGAACAGAAATTTAGTAAATAATTTGTATTTTTCAATTCAAAGTTGTGTCTTACACGGATTGAAACAATTTATAAATTTTATATATGGATATATATCATTGTATAAGTTGTTTCAATTAGCAATTTGCAAAATATTATTATCAAAATTATAAATTCCTAAGAAAAGAATTGTGAAGGTTTATATCAATCTCAAACTTTTAATTTAATTTAGTTATCAGTTTTAAAATTTATGTAAAAATGACATCTATATAAGATTTTTAAGTATTCATTCACAAATCAATGCTGAATGTGTTAATAAATCACTTCACATTTCAGCTGGCATCAAAAAGTACATTTGTTCTTATTGAAAAATGATTTTTCAATTGTAATTTTTTTTTTCATTTCACTTTATTTTCTTTTATAAAATATACGGAATGATGGGAATTTTTGAGAAGAATGCTTTCTTGTTTTACTAGTCTGTAAAATCCTTTCAAAAAAATTTTATGTTTTTTTTGTGGGATTACATAATACTTATCAAAAGTATATAAATGAAAGAAATGATAGTTTTATTATATAAAAATTACTTTTGAAATTTATTCTTAATTCTAGATGTACTTTACTAGAAAATTTCAAACGTTAAAGTAACCAAATAGTGTTGTTTCATTATTTTATGAAAATTTGAAATCTGTTTCTAGTATTTCTATTCTTCTATCTGTCCTTATGGAATTCTATCTAATGACTATAGGAATCTGTCTTGTAGTCATTAGATTTGGTCAACCATCAATGATATTCTGTTGAATCTATTATGGTGTAATTCACAGGGCAATTTAAATGTGACAGTAAGTTTCAAAACAATTATCTAGTTTCAATCACAATTCATTCATTCAGGTATTTATCTTATGATGATATGGCAGTAAAGTATTATTTTTCAATTAAATGTGATAAATAATTAGTAAAAAAAATCTTTCTGGCATAAATGTAGATGAATTTTTATTGTTTATTTTATATGAAAATAAGTAAAACAACTGAATGAACTCTTGATTGGAACATAATAAAATTGCAGCAGTTGGAAAAACAGAGAAAAGTTTCAAAATTCTTATGATTAATATCATTGTAAAAATTCATATCTTATGTAAAATAAATAAAATTATATCAAAATTTTATATAAAAATAATATTTATTTTTATAGCAGTTAAGTTTGTTTGTGTAATTTTTTAATAATTATAATCTAGCTTTTTTTTTTATAATATATTATGCACTTATTTGTTTTCAATTTGCTTCTATTCAGATTAGTAATTCATTTTTTAAAGAAAATATGAAATAAATGTAAATTATATAATTTATTCTATTTATTAAAACTGAATTTTTGCTGAAAAAGAAAAATTATAATAATTTATGGATTTGAATGATTCCTTACATTAAAAAAAAATTATTCATTTTAATAAAAACAAACAATACAGTAAATAAATTTACATAAAAATAATAAGAACAATAGAATATAATAATTTTAAAGTACTCTTTTTTAAACTTTGACATTGCAAAGTATTATATTATTAAAGTAAAAACTTTTGGATGATTTTTTCTTCTATTAAATTATCTTAAAATTAATAATAGTAATATTTAAAATTCTTAAGAAATAAAAATTATAAAAAATTGCAGACTTGTATAAAAATTATATTTAAAAAAGTTTTATTAATAATGCAAGTGTATAGAAATTTAATAATCAAACTAACATTAATTTCTTAAATTTTTGAAATAATTGCGTGTTTCCTATTTTTATAAATGAAATATATTTGCAAAAAGCCTATTAAATTTAATAAATTAATTTCAAATTATAATTGCTATTATTATAAAATTTTTAATCTAAATTTCATTTTAAAAACATTGTGTAGAAGAAATCTTTATATTTCAATATATGTTTAATAAATAATATAGAACTTAGTTCAGAAAAGTATTTCTTATTTTTAGAACATTATGAACAAGTAAACTACGAAATTATGCATTACTATGAAAAATTACTTAATGAAAAACAATAATGGGAAAATAATGAATGATTTTTTTTTCTTTTCTTTTCTTTTTGCTGTATTTTCATTTGCCTCATTTAGAGGCTATTATTATTGAGTATTGATAATGCCAAATAGTCTTCTACGCAATAAAATTAAATTTTAAATTCTAATGGCATGATTTTAAGCATTTTCAATTGAAATATCGATAGGGTGAGTGAAATCGATTCGCATCGAACAAACGAATACGAATTAGAATATAAAATCATCAACAAACAGTTTAAATGCTCGATTTTAAAATGGACGAAATGTGATAAAATTACAACTTAAATTTTTTAAATTTCGAATCCAAATTAAAACTCTAATGAAATTTGAATAAATGCATTGGTAGTATTCGAAAATAAACTAAAAAAAGTTTTGAATATAGAACCCTTAAATAGAGTTAAAATATATATGAATAGAGTCTTAAGAATATGTGAAAATATTTTTTTTTTGAAATTATAGTGTAAACTTAACTTATAAATAATAACAATCTTCACTTCTTACAAGAAAATTCTGTAAGTATAGCAGAGAATAAAATTAAAAGAAGATTAATGTACTGTACAGCGCACGTCTTATACTTTTACTTTTCCTTTTAACATCATATTTAATAAATAAATAAATTACATAACATAAATCTTTGTAAAATCGAAGTGTGATTTCCTTTCCGTTTTGAAAAATTTATCGCTTTGGAATGCCTTAATTGGATTATAGAAGTATAAAAGCGCTCAGAGTTAATCTTCAGATGAAATTAGCGAAGTTGTAGTCTTATAAATGATGTAGATTAGCCAGAAATTAGGCTTTTGAGAAAATCGATATTTTTTCCATTGCTTAGCTACAAGAAGTAAGAAATTAGTCAATAGCTCAGAAAATGAAATCCTTATCGCTACGAGCAGAAACAATCCTTTCTTTGTAACAATACAAGTATAAGAAATAATTACGTATAAATAGAATTTATAAAAGCTAACTCCCACGACAAAATAGCAAAATTATAGTTTAAATTTTATTAAATTAATTTCAATTGTATATAATTATATTCATTATAATGCAAAACAAATAAGATCAAAGATAATAAATGCATAAAATTTATTCTTAAAGGAAAAAACGTCATTGATTTTGTGATAGCGATAATTTTTATTTCTCTATGCATATGTTATTGGATATAAATTAGGTTATTGTAGACAGATGTGGCCGGAGTGATCATATTTAAAAGATAAACTGAATTGAAAATATATATGTAGAATGATTAAAATGAATAAAATTAAATAGAATGAAATTTTTAGTGAAAGATTCGGTAATGAAGGATTTTTACCAGACATAAAGATAACCAAATTTTCATTCAATACAATTTTAGAACTGCTAAATAAATGAGATGATTTTTTTTTTTTACCTTGAAGATACACTAACTTGTTACATGTATCTATTTTTCATATTTTCCATCTCGAAGGTTTCTTTTTTTCTCTTCTTTTTATTTTTTCTATAAAGTACTTGCATGTGTGAATAAAATATTTAAAAGTTATAAACTTGTTGGTAAATTGGTTTTACTTATAATTTTAGATTTTATTTTTGTTCTTATTTATAATTTATAAAAGGGAAATTCTCTCTATTACCGTCTTTATTCCATTGGCTAATTATTAAAAAATTTTTTTTTTCGTAATACTTCTTTCGCATTACTACGGGATTAAGATTTCTATGTGCAGCTTTCATATTACTCTTATCTACGAAGGCAAGCTTACACTAATACGGTTATTACAAGGACGAAATCTGACCTGAAAAAGTCAGCTGTTAAGGTTTAATTGGGCAAAAATCTTTCTCCAACAGGAAACTTTCGGAATTAAATTGCGTAAAGATATTTACTCTTCACGAGAGAATTGAATTATGTATTTTAAAATTATATTTATATAGTGTTACATATATTTGAAATAATTAGAAAATGCTTTGAATATTGAAAATAATAATAAATGTAAATAGTAAAATAATAATTTTACTGATATATAAGTTCTTATTTTTAATCTATAGAGTATAATTGAAACATTATATAATTTACGTGTATATATTCAGTATATATAATTTTATAGATATAAAAAACACATTAACATATTATAATTTAATATTAAATTATATATTAATGTGTTTTTATATCTATAAAATTTGTCTAAATATTTACGAAAAAATTTTTTAATACATAGTCATTATGTTGTTCGTGTTATAATGTAATTATTAAAACCTATATTGATTCAATTTATTATAGTATATAATAAAGTTAGGAAGTTTAGGGGGGAAAAAATGTAGAATTTATAAATCTCATGTTTTAATTACTGTCAGTTTAATATTATTATTTACATAATATTATCGAATATTTTATGCTATCAAATTAGTTTATCGTAAATCGCTTACCACTATCGTAATCTTGTTTATGTGCTAAATGGCTATGTTGAGATCGTATGTACAGGTACTTATAAGAAAAGTAGGCTAGAAATCTTGTACTAAGGAATCTTGGTTCGTATCCATTCCCAGCTTTCGCCAGTTTATTCTGTGAATGCTTCAAGTCAGACTTCATTACCCATATCTCAATCTGAAGAGAATCAAGACTTCTGGCAATCAGCTAAAATTGACTAAAATACTTTGCAAGAAAATTATTAATAATTCAATCGTTGTAACTTAAAATTAAGAATTATTGATTGTTCTTATATTATATTTTGTAAATCTTAAATATTTTAAGTGAAAGTAACGACGAATATATAGCGTTTTAGAAAAGGTCGTCCATGCGATAAAATATTATAATACTGTTTTCAGGGATCCGGATTCGAATGCTGTCCAAACTTATAATTTTTCGTGAGCAATACGGGTTAGGGATCGTTCTTCATCCATCCATATTCATGCTAGTCAGTCAGCATGGATAAGGAATGAGCAATACTTGACAGCCCATCCGTAGTGTAATTGCGATCGGCCTTACAGCTGACAATGTACTGGTGTCTCGCGTCAAATCAGTTAATCAGAATTTTTACAATCCAAACAGTTCGTATAATATATACATACATATATAACTTGTATAATGGATAAATTTACCATAATAAATAGTTGAAAGTTAATTTTTAATGGTTTATTAGAGGAAAATAGGAATTTGAAAATTCTTGAAATGAATAAACTTTTAAGTAATAACTCAAATCTAAAAAGAAAATTTGTTGATTACTTATGACAAGAATTTAAAATTTTCCTGTCTTAACTGCTGTATTTACTTAATTAAAATTTTAATAAATTTAATATATTTTATACAAGTTGAATATGTCGTTTCTTTTTCTCTTATTAAAGTTAATACTAATTCATTAAGAACCGCGATTAATTTCATCTGACTTGATGATGTTATCTGTATTTTATGAAAGATAACCAGTTAAGTAGAATAGATGAAAGATAGATAATCAGATATAATGCCTAATTTGCAAACTTTTTTTTATTTTTATTTTGAAGCAATATGTTTAAGATTTAATTGATTAAACTATCCGATCTTGATCAGCTCTTCCGCTCTCTGGAGCATCTTTGATCGTTATGATTTCCCACTAGCCGTAGAGATAACTATACTTCTTTCTTCTGTATTATCATTAGATGAAGAATAACGAGTAAAAAAAATGTCAGCTATTATTAGCTGAATTTCTAAAGATTAAGAATTTCAAAGTGACACTTCTGTACATTATTATAACTTCCGAAATATCTTTAGCTTAATAGTATTAACATTTATGAAGATTATTGTCGATTAATTACTTTTAATTAACAATTTATTTATTTAATATGAATTATAAAAATAGTTTTTTTGAAATAAATCTATAATTATTACATAAATAATTTTCAAATGTAGCCTATATTTAATGTTGATCTTCATCGTTATTGACACATACTAACAATATTATTCATTCTATTTGGAATTTTCCACTTCCCGCTCAGATAATTGCTTTATTAATTTAGATTATGCGTGGTGAAATTGTTAATAAAATAGTGTAATGCATGCATTTTAATTTCTTTATGTATTGTAATTTCTCTAAATTTTATCTTCACAAAAAAAATTTATCATTAAAAAGAAAATAATAGTTTCATTCTTTACATATAAAATTTATATGTGAAGAATGATTAGATCTTAATTATGTTTAATATATTGACATTTTAAAAATTTATTATTATTTAATTATCTTAATGGAATTTGAATTAAGCCAAAAATTTAAATTAAATAATCTCTGAGCACATGACAATATTGATAATGACATAATTTAGTATTTAATTTTACAATACACAAAACATTATTATTATTTTTTATTAGAATTATGAAAATAAATATAATTAATGATAACACAAATTTCAATAATATTTAAGTCAAATATAAAATTAAATACAATTTATTCATTTTTAAATGTAACTTATTATTCTTAGAAATGTCATTTTTTTAAATTTCATTTATTTAATGTATGTTCTATAAATCATAAATTAATTTTTCATAAAAATAAAATCTCTAAAAAAATAAAAAAACCTCTTGTTATCTGATGTCAATCTCGATCCCATTCAGTTCGGTTAATTGAAGTTCTTCTATAATTACTTCAATGCTCTGTAAAAGTCTACCCAGTCAATTCTTTGTGTATTACCTAAATGAATTATGACGACATTCCTCTGAGTAACCGAAAAGGTTTTCTTTCGAATATCATCGATGGAATTTTTCATTAAATTTGAATATTATTTTAGTAACAGTTGTAAATAAAAAATTATAATAAATGAAATTACATAAAATATTTCGTCTCTCTTTGGTAATTGTTTAATAATTTCAACAATAGTTTTATTTAAAACAGTATATCTGTTTTAATTGATCTATAATGTCTAGCATTTATTAATTCACTTACATACAAATGTTTTCTTGTTTGTATAATAATATTTTATATTTAACATCACAAGTTGCTGTAATCAAATGTACCAACTTAGTTGTTTTTTTTTTCAGTAATAGCTACATTGTTTCAGATCTGTTACATTTATTTATTTATGTAATAAACTCGATGAAACGAATATTATAATAAGAAAAATAAATCTAGTTTTAATTATTCATCGTTATTATCAATATTTTATTAATTAGAATTCAATAAATTTTGTAAAGGATCAAATGTTTTTTGAGTTGCTTTAAATCACTTTAATACTGGACGTGGTTTTGCGCCTCGCCGACGGCTTGCAACGTTGAGTTTTTCAGGTTTTCTTCACATTTGTAACATTTTGATAACAGCCAGTTTTCCACAGAAAGTCCTCTCGAGAGGCATTTTTCCTCGGCAGATCGCCACGTGTCGCATTGTTATATACAAACAAAAGAAATAAGCGACTAATGCTGCACATCAATCAAATTAACAAGTAACAAATATAAGTACGTACGCTTTCTCCGCTTTGCTCTGTAAAATTTCCATTAACAGTAACGAAAACTTCTTGGATTTAAAATTATAAAATATAAATGCACGAACATAAACCTTAATTTAAATTCTTTTCCAAATAAATAATGTTGATATTCGAGTGTTATTAAATTGTATTTTAAGTGTTAAATGATTGATATCAAACTTATTCCATTAAAAATAAAGACATCTTAATTTTAATTAAATTTTAACAAATGAAAGACAATATTTTTTACGGAAATATATTAAGTAATTACAATTATTATATTAAAAAAATACAATTTATTAAGGAAATAACCATAAAATCGTAATTTGAGTAAGAACCTATACGAAACTATTTGAATTTATATATATATATATATATAAACGTTGATGGAAATTAAATTTCAATACTTTTGAAACAATCGCATGTTACTTCAAATTTATTGAATTTAGTTAAAATTATAACAGTTTTCGAAAATATATTTGCCAAATATGAGTAATGAAGGATAAGTTAGATTCTAATATAAAATGTGATGAAAGATATGTTAGAATGTAATCAAAATATCAAATAATATCATGATTCTATAGTGAATTCTAATTGATTTCGCAAAGCTTTTATCTATTGGATTAACAATAAATAAATGGGTGCTGAAACATTGGATTTTAGAGAGGGGGAAAAATTAATAAGGAAAAAAAAATTGATTTTTTTATGACCGATGTTTTAAAAATATTATATTCGAGATTTGATTGTTTAGATAAATGCCTGTAATAAATTTTATCATTTTTTTCTTCAATTTTTAAAAAATAAATTTTAATTAGTGGACCAGACTTCTATTTTTTATCGTGTCAAGAAATTGATTTCGAACTCAGATTATGTGTAATTTATTAATTAAATATTCTTTTTAAAGTCAAAATAATAAATAAATTTTATTTATTATTGTAAAATCCGAAAGTTTCTGTATTTGGAAATATAATTAGAATACATTAAATTGTAATTATTAACATTAAGATATGTTAGGTTGATTATTTGTAATTCAAAAAGTGTAAAGTTATAATTAATAAATATAATTATTAAATTAATATTAGAGAATTATAGCATATATCATATTTATAAATTATATTTAGTAATTTAAGTAGAGAAAAGGATAATTTAGTATTCTTCATCATCTTGTTGTATACTATTGAAAGATGCTTATTTAACGTGACTGGGTTATTATTCTTAGTCCACAGTGGCATTTCTATCAAATTTGAAGTCATTTTTATGTCAAAACAAAATAATCTATTTTCATATTAATTTATAACTTCTATCAGAATTCATCTTGTCTTCATTATTTTTTCAGGAAAAAACAATTTGGTATTTTTAATTTCTTCAAATTTTAGATTTTTAATGAATTATTAAATTGAAAAAACAAAATTTTTTTCCTCCTAAATATGCAATATTTTTGAATTGTTTTCATAACCTTTAATGAATTTTGAATAATTCTTCAATAATCGATTGGTTGTAAAGTACCTAATTCGTTCTTTGATATGAATGTTGCTCTCTGTGAAATCTTTCTCGCCCATCTCGATTCTGATATCAGAAGAACGATTGCATTACTCAGTGGAGATGCCATTTACCCAACACCTGGCAGATTACTCTTGATTTATCAATACCGTTAACCTTCCCGAGACCTGGGAAAGAAAACATCAAATAAACAACTTGCTCGAAGAGAATTGTGCAAAGGATCGATAAGAGAATTGCCGGGTTTGACTGTGAAATGCTTTCCGACTCCTTTAATTGAAATGATTATCTGGTTAATTTAAATGCAAATAGAATATTTACCCCCGATTTTTGAATCCAGTCAACGTACAAATACTTCTAAACTCTGATTAAGATTAATGTCAAAATTTGCTCCGGAAAAATTTTCATTAACACTCACTCTACCTAATTTTTTCCTCCGTTTTCTTAATATTTTTTTAAAAAAAAATTCCCAATTTCATTTTCAAACTAACAAATTTCATAATTTTCCTCTCTGCAAACTAGTTTTAGTGTTAGTTATAAATAATCTACTCCAACACGACAAGCTTCATTTTCATTTTAACATGAACTTATTGTCCACCTGTTCTTCTCATAAACGGTGCTATTTTTCTAACAAGATGTTTTTATCCCGCTAACTCTTAAAGAATATTTCGTAAATATAAAAATTTTCTCAGTATGCACTTAAACCAGCTGAATTAAATCGTTGTTCTCTCACGATTCGATTATGAGACACTTTAATTTTTAATTTCGAATGTGTATGTATATGCGTGATCTCCTCCCCTTTTTTTTTCTTTGTAGAAATTAGTATGTTCTGCATTCTTTATAACAGCACGGACTTTATTATATTATTATAGTAAATGATTTAGTTTTGAACAATGTATGAAAGCGGAATTGATGTATTCGCTAATATGATAGCTATTCCAAGCGTTCTGTTGGTTGGACTGGATTTCATTAGAGATAATTGCTCTCGAGAGGTTGGCTTGTGCATGTGGCAATATTCAAGTAAGAATGCAAAATAAGAGACTTTTTTTTTGTATTTTTATAAAAGAAAGAGAACGTTGTTGTGAATTTCAATCACAAATTTCTGTTTCAATTGTAAGTTCTTTCATCAAAAAACAACGTAGAAATTCCTCTTTGGTTTTTCTTTTTTAAAAATTTTTACTAATGCTTGTTGCTGTACTTATTACATTATTTGAATTTGATCGTCTTTTACACGACTGTTTGTTGGCTAGTTCTGTAATGGAATTGGATGGAATTACATTTCTGAGAAAATTGTTTTAAGGCAGTGAGTGAATGCACTTAAGATCAGATTTCTCTTTCTAGAAAACTGTTTATATTATTAAGTTGAGTTAATTTGTCGAGAGTTTAAAACTTATATTAGTGGTTTGCAGAGTTCCATCTTCCATCTTTCGTGTCTGGTCTAGTCACGACATTGATAAGGAAGTTTATCGTCTACAGTACTTCCTTCCTCTGAGATGAACGACAGCTGTGTGCTTATTACTTCTCTATCCAAATTGGAATATCCTAAGGGTATAGCACTTAACATTATTCTTGGTTCATATATCAAAGAGGAAACCGATTTTAGAAGGCATTAAAAATTTATAAAGTGTCCATATTAAGTTCAATTGTGCAATTTTTCCGTCATCATACTAATAGCTTTTAATGTAATTAATTACATATTAATGTTTTGCTTACACTTCTTTCGAGAATCTATAAAGGGAAAATAATTTTATTAAGCTTTACTTTATAGTACTTTAATTTTGTTTAAGAATATACACGAACAGAATACATATAAATTTATTACATAGGCTATATTAATATACAAGTTTCATTGTATAAATTTTATTTGTTCTCTCGACTTGTGAATGAAGTTCTTGTACAGTACAATTAAATTAGTGATTATAAATGAAAAAAAAAATATTTGTAAATAATTCAGTTGAAATTAATGATTTGTAATTAATTCAATAATATCAGTTAAAATACATATCATCTGAGTATAATGATTTCGTTTTATTTTGTATAATCGTCTTTGAAAATTATTAATCAATTATTGCTATTGTTTCACTGTTTATTGCAATTTATTCAAATTTTAATTAGTTTTAATTTAATGAATTCATGTTCAACTACTCAAAATCTACAACTTAATAACATACATAAATCATCTCTGTTCGTGATTATAATGTATTGACTTTTTTTTTACGGATAATTGAATCCTTCTTTTGAAGATTTCTCAGTTTTACTTACGTACTGTTTAAAGAAGTTTTAATATTTATTTACGTAAAAGTTTAAATATATAACAGTCAATGGCAACGTTATTTTACTATTAAAAAAAATAAAAATTTCTCTCTGATTGATTCAATCA
>NW_019385953.1:146150-152633 GCF_000671375.1 Centruroides sculpturatus | reverse complement strand
TTTTATTAATAATGCAAGTGTATAGAAATTTAATAATCAAACTAACATTAATTTCTTAAATTTTTGAAATAATTGCGTGTTTCCTATTTTTATAAATGAAATATATTTGCAAAAAGCCTATTAAATTTAATAAATTAATTTCAAATTATAATTGCTATTATTATAAAATTTTTAATCTAAATTTCATTTTAAAAACATTGTGTAGAAGAAATCTTTATATTTCAATATATGTTTAATAAATAATATAGAACTTAGTTCAGAAAAGTATTTCTTATTTTTAGAACATTATGAACAAGTAAACTACGAAATTATGCATTACTATGAAAAATTACTTAATGAAAAACAATAATGGGAAAATAATGAATGATTTTTTTTTCTTTTCTTTTCTTTTTGCTGTATTTTCATTTGCCTCATTTAGAGGCTATTATTATTGAGTATTGATAATGCCAAATAGTCTTCTACGCAATAAAATTAAATTTTAAATTCTAATGGCATGATTTTAAGCATTTTCAATTGAAATATCGATAGGGTGAGTGAAATCGATTCGCATCGAACAAACGAATACGAATTAGAATATAAAATCATCAACAAACAGTTTAAATGCTCGATTTTAAAATGGACGAAATGTGATAAAATTACAACTTAAATTTTTTAAATTTCGAATCCAAATTAAAACTCTAATGAAATTTGAATAAATGCATTGGTAGTATTCGAAAATAAACTAAAAAAAGTTTTGAATATAGAACCCTTAAATAGAGTTAAAATATATATGAATAGAGTCTTAAGAATATGTGAAAATATATATATTTTTTTTAAATTATAGTGTAAACTTAACTTATAAATAATAACAATCTTCACTTCTTACAAGAAAATTCTGTAAGTATAGCAGAGAATAAAATTAAAAGAAGATTAATGTACTGTACAACGCACGTCTTATACTTTTACTTTTCCTTTTAACATCATATTTAATAAATAAATAAATTACATAACATAAATCTTTGTAAAATCGAAGTGTGATTTCCTTTCCGTTTTGAAAAATTTATCGCTTTGGAATGCCTTAATTGGATTATAGAAGTATAAAAGCGCTCAGAGTTAATCTTCAGATGAAATTAGCGAAGTTGCAGTCTTATAAATGATGTAGATTAGCCAGAAATTAGGCTTTTGAGAAAATCGATATTTTTTCCATTGCTTAGCTACAAGAAGTAAGAAATTAGTCAATAGCTCAGAAAATGAAATCCTTATCGCTACGAGCAGAAACAATCCTTTCTTTGTAACAATACAAGTATAAGAAATAATTACGTATAAATAGAATTTATAAAAGCTAACTCCCACGACAAAATAGCAAAATTATAGTTTAAATTTTATTAAATTAATTTCAATTGTATATAATTATATTCATTATAATGCAAAACAAATAAGATCAAAGATAATAAATGCATAAAATTTATTCTTAAAGGAAAAAACGTCATTGATTTTGTGATAGCGATAATTTTTATTTCTCTATGCATATGTTATTGGATATAAATTAGGTTATTGTAGACAGATGTGGCCGGAGTGATCATATTTAAAAGATAAACTGAATTGAAAATATATATGTAGAATGATTAAAATGAATAAAATTAAATAGAATGAAATTTTTAGTGAAAGATTCGGTAATGAAGGATTTTTACCAGACATAAAGATAACCAAATTTTCATTCAATACAATTTTAGAACTGCTAAATAAATGAGATGATTTTTTTTTTTTACCTTGAAGATACACTAACTTGTTACATGTATCTATTTTTCATATTTTCCATCTCGAAGGTTTCTTTTTTTCTCTTCTTTTTATTTTTTCTATAAAGTACTTGCATGTGTGAATAAAATATTTAAAAGTTATAAACTTGTTGGTAAATTGGTTTTACTTATAATTTTAGATTTTATTTTTGTTCTTATTTATAATTTATAAAAGGGAAATTCTCTCTATTACCGTCTTTATTCCATTGGCTAATTATTAAAAAATTTTTTTTTTCGTAATACTTCTTTCGCATTACTACGGGATTAAGATTTCTATGTGCAGCTTTCATATTACTCTTATCTACGAAGGCAAGCTTACACTAATACGGTTATTACAAGGACGAAATCTGACCTGAAAAAGTCAGCTGTTAAGGTTTAATTGGGCAAAAATCTTTCTCCAACAGGAAACTTTCGGAATTAAATTGCGTAAAGATATTTACTCTTCACGAGAGAATTGAATTATGTATTTTAAAATTATATTTATATAGTGTTACATATATTTGAAATAATTAGAAAATGCTTTGAATATTGAAAATAATAATAAATGTAAATAGTAAAATAATAATTTTACTGATATATAAGTTCTTATTTTTAATCTATAGAGTATAATTGAAACATTATATAATTTACGTGTATATATTCAGTATATATAATTTTATAGATATAAAAAACACATTAACATATTATAATTTAATATTAAATTATATATTAATGTGTTTTTATATCTATAAAATTTGTCTAAATATTTACGAAAAAATTTTTTAATACATAGTCATTATGTTGTTCGTGTTATAATGTAATTATTAAAACCTATATTGATTCAATTTATTATAGTATATAATAAAGTTAGGAAGTTTAGGGGGGAAAAAATGTAGAATTTATAAATCTCATGTTTTAATTACTGTCAGTTTAATATTATTATTTACATAATATTATCGAATATTTTATGCTATCAAATTAGTTTATCGTAAATCGCTTACCACTATCGTAATCTTGTTTATGTGCTAAATGGCTATGTTGAGATCGTATGTACAGGTACTTATAAGAAAAGTAGGCTAGAAATCTTGTACTAAGGAATCTTGGTTCGTATCCATTCCCAGCTTTCGCCAGTTTATTCTGTGAATGCTTCAAGTCAGACTTCATTACCCATATCTCAATCTGAAGAGAATCAAGACTTCTGGCAATCAGCTAAAATTGACTAAAATACTTTGCAAGAAAATTATTAATAATTCAATCGTTGTAACTTAAAATTAAGAATTATTGATTGTTCTTATATTATATTTTGTAAATCTTAAATATTTTAAGTGAAAGTAACGACGAATATATAGCGTTTTAGAAAAGGTCGTCCATGCGATAAAATATTATAATACTGTTTTCAGGGATCCGGATTCGAATGCTGTCCAAACTTATAATTTTTCGTGAGCAATACGGGTTAGGGATCGTTCTTCATCCATCCATATTCATGCTAGTCAGTCAGCATGGATAAGGAATGAGCAATACTTGACAGCCCATCCGTAGTGTAATTGCGATCGGCCTTACAGCTGACAATGTACTGGTGTCTCGCGTCAAATCAGTTAATCAGAATTTTTACAATCCAAACAGTTCGTATAATATATACATACATATATAACTTGTATAATGGATAAATTTACCATAATAAATAGTTGAAAGTTAATTTTTAATGGTTTATTAGAGGAAAATAGGAATTTGAAAATTCTTGAAATGAATAAACTTTTAAGTAATAACTCAAATCTAAAAAGAAAATTTGTTGATTACTTATGACAAGAATTTAAAATTTTCCTGTCTTAACTGCTGTATTTACTTAATTAAAATTTTAATAAATTTAATATATTTTATACAAGTTGAATATGTCGTTTCTTTTTCTCTTATTAAAGTTAATACTAATTCATTAAGAACCGCGATTAATTTCATCTGACTTGATGATGTTATCTGTATTTTATGAAAGATAACCAGTTAAGTAGAATAGATGAAAGATAGATAATCAGATATAATGCCTAATTTGCAAACTTTTTTTTATTTTTATTTTGAAGCAATATGTTTAAGATTTAATTGATTAAACTATCCGATCTTGATCAGCTCTTCCGCTCTCTGGAGCATCTTTGATCGTTATGATTTCCCACTAGCCGTAGAGATAACTATACTTCTTTCTTCTGTATTATCATTAGATGAAGAATAACGAGTAAAAAAAATGTCAGCTATTATTAGCTGAATTTCTAAAGATTAAGAATTTCAAAGTGACACTTCTGTACATTATTATAACTTCCGAAATATCTTTAGCTTAATAGTATTAACATTTATGAAGATTATTGTCGATTAATTACTTTTAATTAACAATTTATTTATTTAATATGAATTATAAAAATAGTTTTTTTGAAATAAATCTATAATTATTACATAAATAATTTTCAAATGTAGCCTATATTTAATGTTGATCTTCATCGTTATTGACACATACTAACAATATTATTCATTCTATTTGGAATTTTCCACTTCCCGCTCAGATAATTGCTTTATTAATTTAGATTATGCGTGGTGAAATTGTTAATAAAATAGTGTAATGCATGCATTTTAATTTCTTTATGTATTGTAATTTCTCTAAATTTTATCTTCACAAAAAAAATTTATCATTAAAAAGAAAATAATAGTTTCATTCTTTACATATAAAATTTATATGTGAAGAATGATTAGATCTTAATTATGTTTAATATATTGACATTTTAAAAATTTATTATTATTTAATTATCTTAATGGAATTTGAATTAAGCCAAAAATTTAAATTAAATAATCTCTGAGCACATGACAATATTGATAATGACATAATTTAGTATTTAATTTTACAATACACAAAACATTATTATTATTTTTTATTAGAATTATGAAAATAAATATAATTAATGATAACACAAATTTCAATAATATTTAAGTCAAATATAAAATTAAATACAATTTATTCATTTTTAAATGTAACTTATTATTCTTAGAAATGTCATTTTTTTAAATTTCATTTATTTAATGTATGTTCTATAAATCATAAATTAATTTTTCATAAAAATAAAATCTCTAAAAAAATAAAAAAACCTCTTGTTATCTGATGTCAATCTCGATCCCATTCAGTTCGGTTAATTGAAGTTCTTCTATAATTACTTCAATGCTCTGTAAAAGTCTACCCAGTCAATTCTTTGTGTATTACCTAAATGAATTATGACGACATTCCTCTGAGTAACCGAAAAGGTTTTCTTTCGAATATCATCGATGGAATTTTTCATTAAATTTGAATATTATTTTAGTAACAGTTGTAAATAAAAAATTATAATAAATGAAATTACATAAAATATTTCGTCTCTCTTTGGTAATTGTTTAATAATTTCAACAATAGTTTTATTTAAAACAGTATATCTGTTTTAATTGATCTATAATGTCTAGCATTTATTAATTCACTTACATACAAATGTTTTCTTGTTTGTATAATAATATTTTATATTTAACATCACAAGTTGCTGTAATCAAATGTACCAACTTAGTTGTTTTTTTTTTCAGTAATAGCTACATTGTTTCAGATCTGTTACATTTATTTATTTATGTAATAAACTCGATGAAACGAATATTATAATAAGAAAAATAAATCTAGTTTTAATTATTCATCGTTATTATCAATATTTTATTAATTAGAATTCAATAAATTTTGTAAAGGATCAAATGTTTTTTGAGTTGCTTTAAATCACTTTAATACTGGACGTGGTTTTGCGCCTCGCCGACGGCTTGCAACGTTGAGTTTTTCAGGTTTTCTTCACATTTGTAACATTTTGATAACAGCCAGTTTTCCACAGAAAGTCCTCTCGAGAGGCATTTTTCCTCGGCAGATCGCCACGTGTCGCATTGTTATATACAAACAAAAGAAATAAGCGACTAATGCTGCACATCAATCAAATTAACAAGTAACAAATATAAGTACGTACGCTTTCTCCGCTTTGCTCTGTAAAATTTCCATTAACAGTAACGAAAACTTCTTGGATTTAAAATTATAAAATATAAATGCACGAACATAAACCTTAATTTAAATTCTTTTCCAAATAAATAATGTTGATATTCGAGTGTTATTAAATTGTATTTTAAGTGTTAAATGATTGATATCAAACTTATTCCATTAAAAATAAAGACATCTTAATTTTAATTAAATTTTAACAAATGAAAGACAATATTTTTTACGGAAATATATTAAGTAATTACAATTATTATATTAAAAAAATACAATTTATTAAGGAAATAACCATAAAATCGTAATTTGAGTAAGAACCTATACGAAACTATTTGAATTTATATATATATATATATATAAACGTTGATGGAAATTAAATTTCAATACTTTTGAAACAATCGCATGTTACTTCAAATTTATTGAATTTAGTTAAAATTATAACAGTTTTCGAAAATATATTTGCCAAATATGAGTAATGAAGGATAAGTTAGATTCTAATATAAAATGTGATGAAAGATATGTTAGAATGTAATCAAAATATCAAATAATATCATGATTCTATAGTGAATTCTAATTGATTTCGCAAAGCTTTTATCTATTGGATTAACAATAAATAAATGGGTGCTGAAACATTGGATTTTAGAGAGGGGGAAAAATTAATAAGGAAAAAAAATTGATTTTTTTATGACCGATGTTTTAAAAATATTATAT
>NW_019385953.1:130341-141604 GCF_000671375.1 Centruroides sculpturatus | reverse complement strand
TTTATATATATATATAAATATATTTCTAAATAATTTTTTAAAACTAATTTATAATAGATGAACACAAAGTGTTAAAATAATTTCTTTAAAACAAAAAAAAAAGGAAATTCTAACTTGAAAATTTTAAGTTTAGATTGATTTATTATATAAAATTTTTTTTGTAACTTATGATTTAAAATATACTTATTGACATTTTTCTATCAATAAGTTGGTTTATTTATCAAAAACGTTTCTAAAACGGTTAATTTATCATGTTTAATTAAACTACACTTTCCTAGATTTATTTTCCTGTTTACACTTTTAAAAATGATTCCTAATGAAAATAATTTTTCTTTTTAATTTTTATATATAAATTATGAAATTTTAAAATCTCACAATTAGTAAGTTCAATACACCCAGTTTTATCAATAAATTGACAAAAATTTTAATTCTATTATCGAAGAGCAAATTTATAATAAATTTTCGTGTACAAATTTAAAGGAGGGAGGGAAAAAAAAAAGACAATGTTAGGTGAAAGAAATAATGAAAAATAACTGTGTAATGCCGAATTTATACAGTATTTTTAAAGATTTAATTCAAACAAATCATCTTTTTTTAAGGGGAAAAAATATATGTATTATTTCTGGAAAGAAAAATTGAATGTAAATTAATTTGACGGTCACAAAATGTAATAAAAGAAAGATTTTTTTTAAAAAAAACACGTTCAGAGCTGTAGAAAAAAAGCGGAATAGTTGAAATGATGTATGTGACCACAAAATTGTCTTCTGTCGTGGTGACAAACGATTCTGCTACAAATCAAACGTTGCACTTCCCCTTAAAATAAAAAAAAGGAAGGTGTAGGAGGCTAGGTAAACGTGAGTTGTAGCCTATGCTCTAGTGAACGAGATAAAAACTTTTATTCTTTTAAAGAACAAATATTTGCCCTAGTTATCTATATGCATATGAATAATTTCTAGAATATATTTATTCAAAATTTATTGAATTTAAAAATTTCGTAGGCGTATAAATTAGCTTTATTAAGTTGGATAAATATATTCTTCAATGACGTATAACTGTTTATTTTTTTCATAAAATTATTAGAATTTTTTAAAATAATTCTTTTGTATTTATAAAATAAGTAGGTTATTCCTGATGATCCAAAGAATTTTTTTTTATACAAATCAAATAAGCTTTAAAAATTTTAGATTATAAATATTTTTATTAATCCTATTATAATTTCCATTTTTTTTTTCCTTTTAAATTTTAAATAATAAAACTCGAGTTTATTTAATTTTATAATATAAAAATTATGACAGGAACTGTGAAGTATTTGACAAATTCTTGTAATCTTTCTGTCAACTGTTTATCTGTCAAGTTTATCTGTTAAGCCTTGGGGTCATTTAAGTTTATTACAAGTTTTAAAAAATAATTTTTTTTTCTTAGTAACATATTAAAAAATTTGAAAATTATATTAATATTTTGCATATTTTATATGCTGCATTTTTTTTACATGTATGTTTTGATATGAAATATTTTTACGCTTAAAGAAATACTTCATACCAAGTGATATTTTGTGAGTATTTCATGATTACACGAATAAATTCTGTTGATATAATTTTTCATTCGTGATATATGTTTAATTATCGTTAGATAATCCATTGTATAACGTGTAGTTTTGTAGTTTCTTTGAGCTAATTTCTGAAGTATTCTTTAAAAAATGGGATCGACAAAACATGGATTAAAAATTGATATTTAATGGATAGGTTGAAATGGGCCAAGAATGTTATGATTCCTGTTGTTTCGATGATATTCTGAGAACGTTTTCTATATCTTTTACTCTGAAATAGAATGATGACTATTATTAATTTCATTATGTAAAAATAATTAAGATTGTTAGAAACTGTTTTGAACAAAAATGTACTATACTTTTTTTTTTATCAGATTTTTTAAAAATTATTTATTATATTTTTCTTAAATTAATCTTTGTTCTTTATAATTAATATATTTCAGCAATTATTTTTATAGAAAAGTTTTCATTGTATGTACTATACAAGGTTAATTCTCAGACGTATTTTAAAACAAAATATTACTGAAATGACAGTTGCCTTAACATCACAACATGACGTCGCGACGTCACGTTGTTCGCATTCTTGTTTTGTGAACAAATGCGATGTTATAAAAAAAAGAATGAGAGTGAATGCAGATATAATTAGAGTAATGAATTTATTATTTTGAAATACAAAAAAAAAAGAATTTTTATTTTAATATTACACAACTTTTGTACGTGCACAACATTTTCTTATTGCTTTCTCACGGGTGTTTTATAAATTCGTCAAGTAATTTAGTGTTGTATATAAAAATATATCTGAATAAATTTGCTAATTCAACCGATATTGCTTGTCAAGTAGACTAATCCATTTCCTTTATTGTTAATTCCATTTCATGATTTGAAGATTTTCACAGCTACGGAAGCTGGTAATTGTGCAATTGTATAACTTTAACTACAAATTCTGTAAGAGTCAATCAATAATAAAATAAATCCAATCATTTCGTTGCATTAATAGGAAAGAGTTGAAACTTTTGCAGAATTTTGCAAAGGACTGGGTGTTTTTTATAACTAATTTGTTACACTTTTTTTCATATTTGTGTAAAGAAAAGTGTATTTATATATTTATGCACGAATACTTCTATAAATTAAAAAAAATATTACGGACACATCAAAATTCGCATTCGTTTCCTTTTAGATGCTTAAACATATTACAGTTCGCTTCAATTAAATAACATTATTAAATTTTAAGTATGAAAATAAATCATTTGAAATAATTTCCAATTTCCTCTGTATTAAATGTTATATTTAATTATGCAATATTGTTAGTCAAAAGACAGATTAAAAATTAATTAAAACATATTTAGTATTTCCTACATATCTGTGTTAATGATATTCTCATTTTCGTTTCTGCATAAATTCCGTTTTATTAATTATAGTTTTACTTGATTATGCAACTAGCCTATTTCACTTTTATAAATTATATTTTTGAGTGTATATATATATGATCTCTTTATGAAGATTGACATTTAATAGAACACGATTGTTGGTTGGCTACTATCTATCATTTTCTGCCTTGAACGATTCAATGTATTTATTACACATGTTTAATTAAAAGTTTAAACTTTCTGTGCAGCTTTTAATGTGTGCCCGGAGCATTAATTTGCATTTTACATATTATACACTGCCCTCAGCTGAGTATTAACAGGACAAATTAAAATTTGTCGTTTAGTTATAATGGACAAATTATTTATTTTTTGAAGAAGTGATCAATCTGAAGAGATTATCATAGCAGAGATTATTATGGATTGATTCTATATATTAAATGTAACTTTTCANTTTAAAATTTTCCTGTCTTAACTGCTGTATTTACTTAATTAAAATTTTAATAAATTTAATATATTTTATACAAGTTGAATATGTCGTTTCTTTTTCTCTTATTAAAGTTAATACTAATTCATTAAGAACCGCGATTAATTTCATCTGACTTGATGATGTTATCTGTATTTTATGAAAGATAACCAGTTAAGTAGAATAGATGAAAGATAGATAATCAGATATAATGCCTAATTTGCAAACTTTTTTTTATTTTTATTTTGAAGCAATATGTTTAAGATTTAATTGATTAAACTATCCGATCTTGATCAGCTCTTCCGCTCTCTGGAGCATCTTTGATCGTTATGATTTCCCACTAGCCGTAGAGATAACTATACTTCTTTCTTCTGTATTATCATTAGATGAAGAATAACGAGTAAAAAAAATGTCAGCTATTATTAGCTGAATTTCTAAAGATTAAGAATTTCAAAGTGACACTTCTGTACATTATTATAACTTCCGAAATATCTTTAGCTTAATAGTATTAACATTTATGAAGATTATTGTCGATTAATTACTTTTAATTAACAATTTATTTATTTAATATGAATTATAAAAATAGTTTTTTTGAAATAAATCTATAATTATTACATAAATAATTTTCAAATGTAGCCTATATTTAATGTTGATCTTCATCGTTATTGACACATACTAACAATATTATTCATTCTATTTGGAATTTTCCACTTCCCGCTCAGATAATTGCTTTATTAATTTAGATTATGCGTGGTGAAATTGTTAATAAAATAGTGTAATGCATGCATTTTAATTTCTTTATGTATTGTAATTTCTCTAAATTTTATNAATGTAATTATTAAAACCTATATTGATTCAATTTATTATAGTATATAATAAAGTTAGGAAGTTTAGGGGGGAAAAAATGTAGAATTTATAAATCTCATGTTTTAATTACTGTCAGTTTAATATTATTATTTACATAATATTATCGAATATTTTATGCTATCAAATTAGTTTATCGTAAATCGCTTACCACTATCGTAATCTTGTTTATGTGCTAAATGGCTATGTTGAGATCGTATGTACAGGTACTTATAAGAAAAGTAGGCTAGAAATCTTGTACTAAGGAATCTTGGTTCGTATCCATTCCCAGCTTTCGCCAGTTTATTCTGTGAATGCTTCAAGTCAGACTTCATTACCCATATCTCAATCTGAAGAGAATCAAGACTTCTGGCAATCAGCTAAAATTGACTAAAATACTTTACAAGAAAATTATTAATAATTCAATCGTTGTAACTTAAAATTAAGAATTATTGATTGTTTTTATATTATATTTTGTGAATCTTAAATATTTTAAGTGAAAGTAACGACGAATATATAGCGTTTTAGAAAAGGTCGTCCATGCGATAAAATATTATAATACTGTTTTGAGGGATCCGGATTCGAATGCTGTCCAAACTTATAATTTTTCGTGAGCAATACGGGTTAGGGATCGTTCTTCATCCATCCTTATTCATGCTAGTCAGTCAGCATGGATAAGGAATGAGCAATACTTGACAGCCCATCCGTAGTGTAATTGCGATCGGCCTTACAGCTGACAATGTACTGGTGTCTCGCGTCAAATCAGTTAATCAGAATTTTTACAATCCAAACAGTTCGTATAATATATACATACATATATAACTTGTATAATGGATAAATTTACCATAATAAATAGTTGAAAGTTAATTTTTAATGGTTTATTAGAGGAAAATAGGAATTTGAAAATTCTTGAAATGAATAAACTTTTAAGTAATAACTCAAATCTAAAAAGAAAATTTGTTGATTACTTATGACAAGAATTTAAAATTTTCCTGTCTTAACTGCTGTATTTACTTAATTAAAATTTTAATAAATTTAATATATTTTATACAAGTTGAATATGTCGTTTCTTTTTCTCTTATTAAAGTTAATACTAATTCATTAAGAACCGCGATTAATTTCATCTGACTTGATGATGTTATCTGTATTTTATGAAAGATAACCAGTTAAGTAGAATAGATGAAAGATAGATAATCAGATATAATGCCTAATTTGCAAACTTTTTTTTATTTTTATTTTGAAGCAATATGTTTAAGATTTAATTGATTAAACTATCCGATCTTGATCAGCTCTTCCGCTCTCTGGAGCATCTTTGATCGTTATGATTTCCCACTAGCCGTAGAGATAACTATACTTCTTTCTTCTGTATTATCATTAGATGAAGAATAACGAGTAAAAAAAATGTCAGCTATTATTAGCTGAATTTCTAAAGATTAAGAATTTCAAAGTGACACTTCTGTACATTATTATAACTTCCGAAATATCTTTAGCTTAATAGTATTAACATTTATGAAGATTATTGTCGATTAATTACTTTTAATTAACAATTTATTTATTTAATATGAATTATAAAAATAGTTTTTTTGAAATAAATCTATAATTATTACATAAATAATTTTCAAATGTAGCCTATATTTAATGTTGATCTTCATCGTTATTGACACATACTAACAATATTATTCATTCTATTTGGAATTTTCCACTTCCCGCTCAGATAATTGCTTTATTAATTTAGATTATGCGTGGTGAAATTGTTAATAAAATAGTGTAATGCATGCATTTTAATTTCTTTATGTATTGTAATTTCTCTAAATTTTATCTTCACAAAAAAAATTTATCATTAAAAAGAAAATAATAGTTTCATTCTTTACATATAAAATTTATATGTGAAGAATGATTAGATCTTAATTATGTTTAATATATTGACATTTTAAAAATTTATTATTATTTAATTATCTTAATGGAATTTGAATTAAGCCAAAAATTTAAATTAAATAATCTCTGAGCACATGACAATATTGATAATGACATAATTTAGTATTTAATTTTACAATACACAAAACATTATTATTATTTTTTATTAGAATTATGAAAATAAATATAATTAATGATAACACAAATTTCAATAATATTTAAGTCAAATATAAAATTAAATACAATTTATTCATTTTTAAATGTAACTTATTATTCTTAGAAATGTCATTTTTTTAAATTTCATTTATTTAATGTATGTTCTATAAATCATAAATTAATTTTTCATAAAAATAAAATCTCTAAAAAAATAAAAAAACCTCTTGTTATCTGATGTCAATCTCGATCCCATTCAGTTCGGTTAATTGAAGTTCTTCTATAATTACTTCAATGCTCTGTAAAAGTCTACCCAGTCAATTCTTTGTGTATTACCTAAATGAATTATGACGACATTCCTCTGAGTAACCGAAAAGGTTTTCTTTCGAATATCATCGATGGAATTTTTCATTAAATTTGAATATTATTTTAGTAACAGTTGTAAATAAAAAATTATAATAAATGAAATTACATAAAATATTTCGTCTCTCTTTGGTAATTGTTTAATAATTTCAACAATAGTTTTATTTAAAACAGTATATCTGTTTTAATTGATCTATAATGTCTAGCATTTATTAATTCACTTACATACAAATGTTTTCTTGTTTGTATAATAATATTTTATATTTAACATCACAAGTTGCTGTAATCAAATGTACCAACTTAGTTGTTTTTTTTTTCAGTAATAGCTACATTGTTTCAGATCTGTTACATTTATTTATTTATGTAATAAACTCGATGAAACGAATATTATAATAAGAAAAATAAATCTAGTTTTAATTATTCATCGTTATTATCAATATTTTATTAATTAGAATTCAATAAATTTTGTAAAGGATCAAATGTTTTTTGAGTTGCTTTAAATCACTTTAATACTGGACGTGGTTTTGCGCCTCGCCGACGGCTTGCAACGTTGAGTTTTTCAGGTTTTCTTCACATTTGTAACATTTTGATAACAGCCAGTTTTCCACAGAAAGTCCTCTCGAGAGGCATTTTTCCTCGGCAGATCGCCACGTGTCGCATTGTTATATACAAACAAAAGAAATAAGCGACTAATGCTGCACATCAATCAAATTAACAAGTAACAAATATAAGTACGTACGCTTTCTCCGCTTTGCTCTGTAAAATTTCCATTAACAGTAACGAAAACTTCTTGGATTTAAAATTATAAAATATAAATGCACGAACATAAACCTTAATTTAAATTCTTTTCCAAATAAATAATGTTGATATTCGAGTGTTATTAAATTGTATTTTAAGTGTTAAATGATTGATATCAAACTTATTCCATTAAAAATAAAGACATCTTAATTTTAATTAAATTTTAACAAATGAAAGACAATATTTTTTACGGAAATATATTAAGTAATTACAATTATTATATTAAAAAAATACAATTTATTAAGGAAATAACCATAAAATCGTAATTTGAGTAAGAACCTATACGAAACTATTTGAATTTATATATATATATATATATAAACGTTGATGGAAATTAAATTTCAATACTTTTGAAACAATCGCATGTTACTTCAAATTTATTGAATTTAGTTAAAATTATAACAGTTTTCGAAAATATATTTGCCAAATATGAGTAATGAAGGATAAGTTAGATTCTAATATAAAATGTGATGAAAGATATGTTAGAATGTAATCAAAATATCAAATAATATCATGATTCTATAGTGAATTCTAATTGATTTCGCAAAGCTTTTATCTATTGGATTAACAATAAATAAATGGGTGCTGAAACATTGGATTTTAGAGAGGGGGAAAAATTAATAAGGAAAAAAAATTGATTTTTTTATGACCGATGTTTTAAAAATATTATATTCGAGATTTGATTGTTTAGATAAATGCCTGTAATAAATTTTATCATTTTTTTCTTCAATTTTTAAAAAATAAATTTTAATTAGTGGACCAGACTTCTATTTTTTATCGTGTCAAGAAATTGATTTCGAACTCAGATTATGTGTAATTTATTAATTAAATATTCTTTTTAAAGTCAAAATAATAAATAAATTTTATTTATTATTGTAAAATCCGAAAGTTTCTGTATTTGGAAATATAATTAGAATACATTAAATTGTAATTATTAACATTAAGATATGTTAGGTTGATTATTTGTAATTCAAAAAGTGTAAAGTTATAATTAATAAATATAATTATTAAATTAATATTAGAGAATTATAGCATATATCATATTTATAAATTATATTTAGTAATTTAAGTAGAGAAAAGGATAATTTAGTATTCTTCATCATCTTGTTGTATACTATTGAAAGATGCTTATTTAACGTGACTGGGTTATTATTCTTAGTCCACAGTGGCATTTCTATCAAATTTGAAGTCATTTTTATGTCAAAACAAAATAATCTATTTTCATATTAATTTATAACTTCTATCAGAATTCATCTTGTCTTCATCATTTTTTCAGGAAAAAACAATTTGGTATTTTTAATTTCTTCAAATTTTAGATTTTTAATGAATTATTAAATTGAAAAAACAAAATTTTTTTCCTCCTAAATATGCAATATTTTTGAATTGTTTTCATAACCTTTAATGAATTTTGAATAATTCTTCAATAATCGATTGGTTGTAAAGTACCTAATTCGTTCTTTGATATGAATGTTGCTCTCTGTGAAATCTTTCTCGCCCATCTCGATTCTGATATCAGAAGAACGATTGCATTACTCAGTGGAGATGCCATTTACCCAACACCTGGCAGATTACTCTTGATTTATCAATACCGTTAACCTTCCCGAGACCTGGGAAAGAAAACATCAAATAAACAACTTGCTCGAAGAGAATTGTGCAAAGGATCGATAAGAGAATTGCCGGGTTTGACTGTGAAATGCTTTCCGACTCCTTTAATTGAAATGATTATCTGGTTAATTTAAATGCAAATAGAATATTTACCCCCGATTTTTGAATCCAGTCAACGTACAAATACTTCTAAACTCTGATTAAGATTAATGTCAAAATTTGCTCCGGAAAAATTTTCATTAACACTCACTCTACCTAATTTTTTCCTCCGTTTTCTTAATATTTTTTTAAAAAAAATTCCCAATTTCATTTTCAAACTAACAAATTTCATAATTTTCCTCTCTGCAAACTAGTTTTAGTGTTAGTTATAAATAATCTACTCCAACACGACAAGCTT
This sequence comes from Centruroides sculpturatus, assembly GCF_000671375.1. NCBI lineage: Eukaryota > Metazoa > Arthropoda > Arachnida > Scorpiones > Buthidae > Centruroides > Centruroides sculpturatus. The sequence goes on along the minus strand of NW_019385953.1, from coordinate 132,155 downwards.
CATTTTCATTTTAACATGAACTTATTGTCCACCTGTTCTTCTCATAAACGGTGCTATTTTTCTAACAAGATGTTTTTATCCCGCTAACTCTTAAAGAATATTTCGTAAATATAAAAATTTTCTCAGTATGCACTTAAACCAGCTGAATTAAAACGTTGTTCTCTCACGATTCGATTATGAGACACTTTAATTTTTAATTTCGAATGTGTATGTATATGCGTGATCTCCTCCCCTTTTTTTTTCTTTGTAGAAATTAGTATGTTCTGCATTCTTTATAACAGCACGGACTTTATTATATTATTATAGTAAATGATTTAGTTTTGAACAATGCATGAAAGCGGAATTGATGTATTCGCTAATATGATAGCTATTCCAAGCGTTCTGTTGGTTGGACTGGATTTCATTAGAGATAATTGCTCTCGAGAGGTTGGCTTGTGCATGTGGCAATATTCAAGTAAGAATGCAAAATAAGAGACTTTTTTTTTGTATTTTTATAAAAGAAAGAGAACGTTGTTGTGAATTTCAATCACAAATTTCTGTTTCAATTGTAAGTTCTTTCATCAAAAAACAACGTAGAAATTCCTCTTTGGTTTTTCTTTTTTAAAAATTTTTACTAATGCTTGTTGCTGTACTTATTACATTATTTGAATTTGATCGTCTTTTACACGACTGTTTGTTGGCTAGTTCTGTAATGGAATTGGATGGAATTACATTTCTGAGAAAATTGTTTTAAGGCAGTGAGTGAATGCACTTAAGATCAGATTTCTCTTTCTAGAAAACTGTTTATATTATTAAGTTGAGTTAATTTGTCGAGAGTTTAAAACTTATATTAGTGGTTTGCAGAGTTCCATCTTCCATCTTTCGTGTCTGGTCTAGTCACGACATTGATAAGGAAGTTTATCGTCTACAGTACTTCCTTCCTCTGAGATGAACGACAGCTGTGTGCTTATTACTTCTCTATCCAAATTGGAATATCCTAAGGGTATAGCACTTAACATTATTCTTGGTTCATATATCAAAGAGGAAACCGATTTTAGAAGGCATTAAAAATTTATAAAGTGTCCATATTAAGTTCAATTGTGCAATTTTTCCGTCATCATACTAATAGCTTTTAATGTAATTAATTACATATTAATGTTTTGCTTACACTTCTTTCGAGAATCTATAAAGGGAAAATAATTTTATTAAGCTTTACTTTATAGTACTTTAATTTTGTTTAAGAATATACACGAACAGAATACATATAAATTTATTACATAGGCTATATTAATATACAAGTTTCATTGTATAAATTTTATTTGTTCTCTCGACTTGTGAATGAAGTTCTTGTACAGTACAATTAAATTAGTGATTATAAATGAAAAAAAAAATATTTGTAAATAATTCAGTTGAAATTAATGATTTGTAATTAATTCAATAATATCAGTTAAAATACATATCATCTGAGTATAATGATTTCGTTTTATTTTGTATAATCGTCTTTGAAAATTATTAATCAATTATTGCTATTGTTTCACTGTTTATTGCAATTTATTCAAATTTTAATTAGTTTTAATTTAATGAATTCATGTTCAACTACTCAAAATCTACAACTTAATAACATACATAAATCATCTCTGTTCGTGATTATAATGTATTGACTTTTTTTTTACGGATAATTGAATCCTTCTTTTGAAGATTTCTCAGTTTTACTTACGTACTGTTTAAAGAAGTTTTAATATTTATTTACGTAAAAGTTTAAATATATAACAGTCAATGGCAACGTTATTTTACTATTAAAAAAAATAAAAATTTCTCTCTGATTGATTCAATCA
>NW_019385953.1:75404-127992 GCF_000671375.1 Centruroides sculpturatus | reverse complement strand
TTTATATATATATATAAATATATTTCTAAATAATTTTTTAAAACTAATTTATAATAGATGAACACAAAGTGTTAAAATAATTTCTTTAAAACAAAAAAAAAAGGAAATTCTAACTTGAAAATTTTAAGTTTAGATTGATTTATTATATAAAATTTTTTTTGTAACTTATGATTTAAAATATACTTATTGACATTTTTCTATCAATAAGTTGGTTTATTTATCAAAAACGTTTCTAAAACGGTTAATTTATCATGTTTAATTAAACTACACTTTCCTAGATTTATTTTCCTGTTTACACTTTTAAAAATGATTCCTAATGAAAATAATTTTTCTTTTTAATTTTTATATATAAATTATGAAATTTTAAAATCTCACAATTAGTAAGTTCAATACACCCAGTTTTATCAATAAATTGACAAAAATTTTAATTCTATTATCGAAGAGCAAATTTATAATAAATTTTCGTGTACAAATTTAAAGGAGGGAGGGAAAAAAAAAAGACAATGTTAGGTGAAAGAAATAATGAAAAATAACTGTGTAATGCCGAATTTATACAGTATTTTTAAAGATTTAATTCAAACAAATCATCTTTTTTTAAGGGGAAAAAATATATGTATTATTTCTGGAAAGAAAAATTGAATGTAAATTAATTTGACGGTCACAAAATGTAATAAAAGAAAGATTTTTTTTAAAAAAAACACGTTCAGAGCTGTAGAAAAAAAGCGGAATAGTTGAAATGATGTATGTGACCACAAAATTGTCTTCTGTCGTGGTGACAAACGATTCTGCTACAAATCAAACGTTGCACTTCCCCTTAAAATAAAAAAAAGGAAGGTGTAGGAGGCTAGGTAAACGTGAGTTGTAGCCTATGCTCTAGTGAACGAGATAAAAACTTTTATTCTTTTAAAGAACAAATATTTGCCCTAGTTATCTATATGCATATGAATAATTTCTAGAATATATTTATTCAAAATTTATTGAATTTAAAAATTTCGTAGGCGTATAAATTAGCTTTATTAAGTTGGATAAATATATTCTTCAATGACGTATAACTGTTTATTTTTTTCATAAAATTATTAGAATTTTTTAAAATAATTCTTTTGTATTTATAAAATAAGTAGGTTATTCCTGATGATCCAAAGAATTTTTTTTTATACAAATCAAATAAGCTTTAAAAATTTTAGATTATAAATATTTTTATTAATCCTATTATAATTTCCATTTTTTTTTTCCTTTTAAATTTTAAATAATAAAACTCGAGTTTATTTAATTTTATAATATAAAAATTATGACAGGAACTGTGAAGTATTTGACAAATTCTTGTAATCTTTCTGTCAACTGTTTATCTGTCAAGTTTATCTGTTAAGCCTTGGGGTCATTTAAGTTTATTACAAGTTTTAAAAAATAATTTTTTTTTCTTAGTAACATATTAAAAAATTTGAAAATTATATTAATATTTTGCATATTTTATATGCTGCATTTTTTTTACATGTATGTTTTGATATGAAATATTTTTACGCTTAAAGAAATACTTCATACCAAGTGATATTTTGTGAGTATTTCATGATTACACGAATAAATTCTGTTGATATAATTTTTCATTCGTGATATATGTTTAATTATCGTTAGATAATCCATTGTATAACGTGTAGTTTTGTAGTTTCTTTGAGCTAATTTCTGAAGTATTCTTTAAAAAATGGGATCGACAAAACATGGATTAAAAATTGATATTTAATGGATAGGTTGAAATGGGCCAAGAATGTTATGATTCCTGTTGTTTCGATGATATTCTGAGAACGTTTTCTATATCTTTTACTCTGAAATAGAATGATGACTATTATTAATTTCATTATGTAAAAATAATTAAGATTGTTAGAAACTGTTTTGAACAAAAATGTACTATACTTTTTTTTTTATCAGATTTTTTAAAAATTATTTATTATATTTTTCTTAAATTAATCTTTGTTCTTTATAATTAATATATTTCAGCAATTATTTTTATAGAAAAGTTTTCATTGTATGTACTATACAAGGTTAATTCTCAGACGTATTTTAAAACAAAATATTATTGAAATGACAGTTGCCTTAACATCACAACATGACGTCGCGACGTCACGTTGTTCGCATTCTTGTTTTGTGAACAAATGCGATGTTATAAAAAAAAGAATGAGAGTGAATGCAGATATAATTAGAGTAATGAATTTATTATTTTGAAATACAAAAAAAAAAGAATTTTTATTTTAATATTACACAACTTTTGTACGTGCACAACATTTTCTTATTGCTTTCTCACGGGTGTTTTATAAATTCGTCAAGTAATTTAGTGTTGTATATAAAAATATATCTGAATAAATTTGCTAATTCAACCGATATTGCTTGTCAAGTAGACTAATCCATTTACTTTATTGTTAATTCCATTTCATGATTTGAAGATTTTCACAGCTACGGAAGCTGGTAATTGTGCAATTGTATAACTTTAACTACAAATTCTGTAAGAGTCAATCAATAATAAAATAAATCCAATCATTTCGTTGCATTAATAGGAAAGAGTTGAAACTTTTGCAGAATTTTGCAAAGGACTGGGTGTTTTTTATAACTAATTTGTTACACTTTTTTTCATATTTGTGTAAAGAAAAGTGTATTTATATATTTATGCACGAATACTTCTATAAATTAAAACAAATATTACGGACACATCAAAATTCGCATTCGTTTCCTTTTAGATGCTTAAACATATTACAGTTCGCTTCAATTAAATAACATTATTAAATTTTAAGTATGAAAATAAATCATTTGAAATAATTTCCAATTTCCTCTGTATTAAATGTTATATTTAATTATGCAATATTGTTAGTCAAAAGACAGATTAAAAATTAATTAAAACATATTTAGTATTTCCTACATATCTGTGTTAATGATATTCTCATTTTCGTTTCTGCATAAATTCCGTTTTATTAATTATAGTTTTACTTGATTATGCAACTAGCCTATTTCACTTTTATAAATTATATTTTTGAGTGTATATATATATGATCTCTTTATGAAGATTGACATTTAATAGAACACGATTGTTGGTTGGCTACTATCTATCATTTTCTGCCTTGAACGATTCAATGTATTTATTACACATGTTTAATTAAAAGTTTAAACTTTCTGTGCAGCTTTTAATGTGTGCCCGGAGCATTAATTTGCATTTTACATATTATACACTGCCCTCAGCTGAGTATTAACAGGACAAATTAAAATTTGTCGTTTAGTTATAATGGACAAATTATTTATTTTTTGAAGAAGTGATCAATCTGAAGAGATTATCATAGCAGAGATTATTATGGATTGATTCTATATATTAAATGTAACTTTTCATATATAACTAAGTAATTTTAAACATTATTATTATGAATTTTGTATTTTTATATTTGTAATTTTTGTAATTATAGAACTTAGGAATAAACGAATAAATTATTCAAGAACTTGGGAAAGTTTAAGAATTATTTTAAATATTTAATCACAGAAACTTTATATTAATTTTTATTTTATTCGATATTTACTAATTTCTAGCTTTGCTAGAGTTCTATACAAAATTATTGTCAATTCTTTATTGATATTTTTATTATAATTAACTCCTGCTCCTATTGTCTATATATACTTTCCTTTATTATTAGTGGGATACTTTATAAATCTCCATAAAAAAAATCTAGTGAAAAATATTATTTTTTCACTAGATTTTAACTTATTTATAATTGTAATTTTTCGTAATATCAGAGAATAAAATAACAAATATATTTTTTAATTATAGTTGTTTACTTTAGAGTAGCTTTTTGTAAACAGTAAGCTTTCTGTTATACAAGTATTTATCGCTTATGGTCAAGTTTAAGTAAGAGTGTGTGCAAATTTAATCACTTTTTAACGTCAGTAATGCTAGACATATGTGAAAATTGAATGAAAGAAACATTCATTTATAACTTTATATTAGTAAAGTTAAATTTTGTAATATTGTTACAAAAATTCTTCTTCTTTTTAAACAGCTTTCATTACATTAACTATACAGTACGTGCTATATATATAATAACATTTTCTTTAGTGGAAGCTCAAGATGAGTGAATAACAAAAAGATAATTAAGATCTTACATATATGAATTTTATAGATTATTATATAGCTTTCTTTTTATTTTTTCAGAATATATTTTACATAAGTTTCTAGAATTCAAGATTAACTTTTAAATATATATACATTTGAATTATCATATTCATTTTTTTAATACTTAGCGATTTTACGTCTTAGACGAGATTAAAAATAGAAATTTTAATCAAGTATGAATAAAAGAAGTAATTGCACGTTGTTTGAATTATTCAGTATGGAAATAATTACGTGTGATTATAGTGGAATAATAAATTGTTCAATTTTTCACTAATTCGTAGAAACTCTTAAATTTAATAAACTGAATATTTATTGGTCGATGCTGTCAATCGCCTTTGAATACAATGGAAGTGATGGGATGAGTAAACATCTCGATAGACATATTATCTCCAGTGTGACGTCATGGCTTGCCGGTTACCTAGGAAACGTTTTCTTTCTACCCCCGCAAGAGACCGGAAATTTCGATACTAGTACGTGATTGGATTGCCTCTCTTCTTTTATAAGAAATGATCTCTTTTTTTTTTCCTTTTTATTTTTCCAAATATGATTGTTTAATATACTTTTTATTTCATCGTAACTGGTAACGAAATTGGTTGAATAAGATTTCCTTTTGTTTAAATTTAGGTTTCCGTCTACAGAAACAAAATAGGCAATTAACAATTACTAATGACATCAATTTGAAAATGGGATTTTGTCATTTGACCAGCGATAAGTCTGGCAGATGTACTTATTAACGATTGATTTGTTGCTAACGGAATTTTTTTTTTTTTTTACTTTTTGCATCGTTTACTTTTTTGGAAAAAAAATAATAAAAAAAATCTTTTCCCGCTGGAGATTAACATCCGTTGTTTCAGAAAATTAAATAATCTATTTTTCATTATAAGAAAAATGTATTTAGAGGATCAATGATTTTCAGAGATTAGAAGGAAAGAAACTTATTAATTACTTAATTAATTAAACTTATCGTGTGTAATTTTGAATTAATAGAATTCCATTATTATTATTATTTCACTTGCTAAAAGAAACAGAATAAATTTTGAGTTTGAAATACAGTTTAAAATTTTATAAAGTAATACATAAACTTCATTCTTTCTTTATGAAGTGAAATCTATTGAGTTCTTATTTCAAATAATACAAACCGGATTTTAAGTTAAAAGATTGTGCCACTGTTTTCTTTAATGTTCTGTTAACAAATCTTAAATCTTACATATTCAGAAAGGTTAGTATTTCATAAATTATATAACATCAAAAATATACATGAACTGAATGATGCTTGATGGAATGACTGAAAAAATATTATTTAATTAAAGATTTTTAAATTCTACCAGCAAAAATTATTGTGATAGCGTCACAATGTCTGGCTGTAATTTTTAATTTATTTAATTTTAAATATATGCTCTCTATTTCAAATTAGTAGTCTTTTGTCCCTGTACATCATACTTTTCCTAATAACAACAGTCATGCCCGTTATCTATGTAATTCCGTTCTTAGGAAAATTTTGAATTCAAATACTTTACTTTTGGTCTAGACTGGAAGTTTGTATATAGTTAATTGGGGCCTCCTGCCCGAAAGCTTTCCATATCTGGTCTCTCTAGCTTCATTCTTGAGATTAAGGAAAGATAGACTGACAGACTAACAGGTGGCTATACTGGGAATTTACAGGTCTACATTTTCTATTCAAATTTTATCTCAAAAACCACATTCAATTTGTATAAGACACTGCAAGATTACAATATTTGCAATGTATTTAGGAAAAGATTACAATATATTTAGGAATCGTTTTTTTGTAAAAATTATATTAAAAATCTGAAATAAACATTATGAAAATTTATTAATAGTTTTATTCCGGTTACCTCAATATTTAACATATTTGATATAAATTCAAAGAATATAAATATGAAAAACCTGTTTACGGATCTAATAAAATTTTTCTATATGTGTCTTTATTATCTGGAATATATGTTAAAGCTTATATTTCATATCTTATTATTATTTTTTTAGTCAGCTATTAATTTCTATACAGTATTCTAAACTCAAAATAATATGTCTGAAAACAATCACTTCATAATGTATATAGTTTTTCTAAGATTTTATATAATATAAATTTATTTGTAGATAGATACATTCTTGTTGATAAATAAACAAGAATATGTTACTGTTGATATTGTTGAAGAATATATTAATATAGATTGAATATATGTTGAATAACTTGTTGATATATTATCATATCAACATGAATATATAACTTAAATGTTTTTAATTCTAAATAGTTATCCAAAATTACACATTTTTTAAAACATAGGGGAGATCGGGGCAAGATCGGCATGTTAAGCTTTACTTAAATTTTGTGTAATAAATACTGCTGTAAACTGAAAAAAAAGCTTTGCATATTGTCTATTGGAATGTTACCTTACTATAGAACTGGTTAAAATCAGTTTGGAAATAAAAATAATTAAAATAATTACAACTTTACAAGAAGAGAGAAATTGACGAAGTTGCCCCGGGTATAGGGGCAAGATCGGCAACTTCTCTCTTTTTGTAAAGTTGTAATTATTTTAATTATTTTTATTAAAGTTGCCCCTGGTATAGGGGCAACAGTAATGGGGCAAGATAGGCACGTATATAAAATTATGTTATTAACAATGTATAAGTTGGAATTCACTATTAAAACAAAGAAATACAAATCCAACACCCATTTAATATTATTACAACGAAATGCAAGTTCAAAGACATATATACATGAATAACAAATGCAAACATGTTTTCATTTATCATCTGTTTGATTTTTATCCTTTGCTTCTAATGTGGCTTTATGTTGCCGATCTTACCCCGCTAGTCATGATTTCGAAACATTAAGTACAACCCTGAGAACAGAATGCCAAGCCACGATCTGGCCACGTGAATAAGTTGAAGTTACATCCTTCTAACAGGAAAAGTAACTTTCGTTATCATGGAATTATAACAAAACCTGCCAATTCAATATAAATGGAAAAAAAATATTATATGGAATTGAACGAAAATGAAAATTTGCTTGATAATTCAACTACGCTTGTTGGAGAACAATAAAAACACTACACTCAACAAGCCACCAATAAAACTCAACTGCCTAACCTATAACCAAAGTCTCCTTTTAATTTGTTTTTTAAAAAAAGCGCTTGACAAACTTGCCCCGCATGCCGAAGTTGCCCCGATCTCCCCTATATCTTCATAATTAGGCAAAAATATGATTTTTTACTCCCTTTATATTTATATTTATTTATTTTTTTTTTTGTAAGAAAAAATAGTACATTTATATAGAAATTCTAAGTATTATGGTCTAAAATTTGTGTACTATAGTTAATCTGTTGCAATTTATCACAACAGATGTTAATTTATATTGCAGAACATTAGATAATATTCTGTACTAATTAAAAGAAAATTTATTAGTTTTAATATATTTTGTCATTAAAGTTACATAGATTAAATGTTTAAATAAACTTAAATAAGTTTGTATTTATACAAAACAAAGTTAATATATGAAAATAATTTATTTCAATTATGATTACTAGTATTCATTTAAGTCTTGGATATTAAATAGCAAAATATAGGTATTAGTAAGTTAAATAGTTTGTTGAAAAATTAGTGAAAATTAGAATGAACTAAGAAACATTGATACATGAACAATGAAAATTCACGAACTAAATATTGAAATAATATCATCCTAAGTATGAAAAAGTACTACACATTTTTGTCAACAGAAAGATCAAAAGATGTTATCTGTCTAATAAGTTTTTATTGATTTATTTAAATTTTATATCTTTCCATATGAAAAGAAATTGATAACTGTTTTAAATAAAAAGCAATTAAAATATTATAATTTCTTACATTTAATGCTGAATCTACATTTGTTCTTTTTTATATGTTATTTTTTATATTTATATTTGTTCTCATATATATTTGTGTGTATATATGTGTGAAAGAAAATAAATTAATTTATTATGAAAGTAAACTCTACTAAATAATTAATTTGTTAAACCAAAAACATTTTACTGATAATGAAATATTTATGATTTACTATAAACAAATATTCTTATATAAATGTAATTTCATAAATTCTTTGTTATAAAAATAACAACAGTAAACAACTTTTAAAGGTTTTCAAATGAAATAAATTAGTAAGATCAAGTTGTGAAAAGCTTTTAAACATTTGTTAATAATAATACTTGTTAGTTTACTAAGTTCTTTTATTTTGTTTATAGCCACTGATATATTTTAGTAAAAGTCCTGTCATATTAGAAATTTCAATTCTATTCTTTATTAAATAATTTTAAGTTTTTTTAAATAGAATGGAAATTACAAATAGAGAAAGTAAAGATCCATTATCTTTATATTGTTGGATAATTAATTAATTATATATTAATTACATGCACACTTTCTTGAATATTTATATGTTTGTTAGAGAAATATTTTCTTTTTGTTTCACTAATCTATAAATTTTATTGTAAATCAAAGTAGTTACATTAACTTATAAGAATAATGTACAGACTTCATCAATAGTTTTAATTAAAAAGTTCTGTAATCATTTCTACAAAAAATTATTTTCAGGAATATTGATTTCACCATTAGTTTTTTTAATCACTTGAAGCAATTAGAAAAACAAAATACTTTGTAAAAATACTGTTTCATTTGCATAGTTATCAGTTATTCAATTTAAAGTAATTACCATTTACTTTATTTGGAAGTTAACTAGTTTTGGTGATATAGCACTCTTCAAAAAAAATACAAAATAGTTACAGATTTGTACATCTTGATAAATGTTGGATGTTTTTTCAATGCTTATTACATTTGATTCAAAAGTTCATTTAGTGTTTCAAATGAATACTTGGAGATTTTCCAATAGCCTTTAATATACTACTAACCATATTTCTTCCCATTACTGACAGCTGAAAATTGGTGGACCATATACTTATTGCTCTCAAATGTCATATAGCTATGTGAAGGAGCAAGTTTTTTTTTACTATAAATTTATTATATATAATTCATACTTATTTTACTTACTTCTTTATTTTTTAAATCTCTGTTCTTATTTATTTTATTTTAAATTACATTTCTAATTATTTATTAATGAAATTTATGTAAATAATTAAATTTTTTTAAAATTAATTATGTCATGTTCTTTAACTTTTTATAAACACACAAGTGTTTTTAGATATCTTAAATTTATTGTATATTATATATACAGTAAGACCCCGCTTAATGCGGGGGATGCATTCCTAGACGACAAAGCACTAAGAGAAACAGCATTAAATGAGACCATTTTTACATAGAGTGAATAGGGATAGTGGAACACGCAACCAAAAATTAAGCATATTTTACTATAATTTTAAATTATTTTTATATAAATTTTTGCATATTAATATATGTTAAATAACACATAAACATATGTGCACAGAAATGTAAAGTTAATTTTTTGTGACAAAGGTCCTGGCTCTTCTGAAATTCTTGTTTTTTGTGATGAAGTCGTGTAGTTTCATTGGTCCCTTTCTTTTCTTTCCTTAAGCAAATGTCGATAGCAGAAGATTGCAATCTTGCAAGATGCTTCTTACAAGATTGCATCTTGCAAGAAGAAGCAAGATGAGGCGTTTTAATCAACCTAAAATGCCTCATCTTGCTTTGGCACTCCTATCAAAAATCTGGATCATTCGCTACAATTTGATCAACGATTTCAGTTATCATTAGCAAACTTTTACTAAGGAAAACTGTAGAGAAATTTTTTGGGTTCTTTGTCTTCAGAATCTCTATTTTCCAGTTCTACATGAATTCCTTGTTCTGCCAGTTCATGAAGGTCGTTGTTGGTAAGGCTCTTACCAGAAACCTGCAGTAACCCCAATACCCTGCTGATCTACATCTCCTGTATTGATTAAGTTTACAATTTTGTCAACCTAACGATACAGCAATAGGCTATTCTCAATGAGAATTCTTGGATACTCTCAGCTATAACTACTTCCACACTCTGTTCATGCATTTGTCAATTAATTCTTGCCAAGCGAAGTCGATATTTTCTATGGCATCCATGATGTTATATTTTTTCCAAAAATCCAAAACAAACATAGATTTAAGGGAAGTATGGCACTATGATAAATTGCCATCTTTTGCTAATTGGTTTGTGTTTGGGAATAATTGTATTATATATGAATCAATGAAATACCGCATTAATTTGAATCAGCGTAAAGTTTGAGCGTTTTTTAGGCGTCAAGCAGACCGCGTTATATTGAATCAGCGTTAAGCGGAGTCTTACTGTAGTCAAAACCACACTCAGCAGAAAGAATAATTACTAAAATCATCACTAAACATCTTTGGCTACTGAGACACATGTTTTTGCTTATACACTAATGTTCTCAGCCTAATTTATAGGTCATCTTCAGGTGATATATTTTTGGAACATCAGCTTCAGGATTACAAACTGTTTCAAAATAGAATACAATAAATATCCCATCAGCATGGAAGTTCATTGTAAAAAAAACTTCTTTATTGAAATTTCTGGCTACCTCATCTACTAAGATATATTTTTATATTTAAATTTGCAACTCTAGTTTCATTTTTATTTTATTTTATTTTACCTTTATTTTAGAATTTAATTCTTATGTTACTTTTATGTTGGAATTATTTGAAATAGATGTTACATTTATATTCAAATATTTAAAAGTTGATGTTATAATATTCTATATTTATTATACTCAATTTTGGAACGGTTTGTAATTGATATTCCAAAAATATGTCACCTGAGGATGGCATATAGATTAGGCTGAAAATATTAGTATATAAGCAAATACATGTCTCAGCAGTTAAAGATGTTTAGTGATGATTTTAGTATATTATATACAGTACTTTTTCAAGAATCATTAAACATTCATAAGCTTATGTATTTTATACATTACAATGTCAGAAATATTATATTCTAAGTTAATATAATTTCATTCATTTGTGGATGATTATATGAAGGTTTTTGAAGACTTTTTTCTCTATGATCTTAAGTATTTTAATTCATTGTAGAATTGTCTGAATTTAATACATATTAAACAATGAAATATAAAATGTTTTAAATAAAATATTAATTAGGAAATTTTTAAATATAAAAATAATTACCATCTATTAAATAGCTAAAATCAATCATAAGAATCATGTCTTCATGATTGATTTATGATAATCCACAAAAAATATTTTTATGCCCTTGTAAGATATTTTTTTTTACTTTAATTTTATCAGAAATATTCATTATATAATAAAACTAAAATTTCTTATTGACAATTTTATTTTAATGTTTTTCTGTTTGAAATAAACCATTTATTAGTAATAAAAAAATGCTTAGTGGCATCTTTAGATATAACCCCAAAAAGAATTATTTATATAACTATTCCAACTTTCTATTAATATTAAAAAATAGCTTATTGTGTACAATCAGGAAATTATTAAATAAGTTTGAATTTGAGATAGGCAAATACTAGAATCCTTGAATACTCTCTAGTATTCAAGATCTCGAATATAACGTCAATAAAAAAGAAATTTGAATACTAAATCTACCTCCAATATTATGCCACATGTACAGACAGCACTCATCAGTACCTCTGTTTTACCATAATTTGCAACAAGAAAAGAAGTAGACTGAATGTGTTTGAATGCTTGTTTTCTTAAAAATATTCAGTATATGAGTCTGAGAACAATTGTTGATAAATTTATTGTATTTGAGATAAGGCATAAAAAAACGACTGTAAAACTCAAGTTAAAATAAAAAGTTTGAAGATTCATTTCTTAGAATTTAGTGAATTGTTTTTCTTTTTACTTTACTAAATTATTTTATATATTGAAACAAATGAAATAAGTTAAATAATGAATATTAAATGGATTTCTTAATTATCTTATATAACTTATTTAATTAAGTTCATTAAGTGTTCAGGTATTCAAATATTTGAAATTGAGAAAAGTGTTTTTCATTCATCTTTAGTTTAATTGTGTACAATATGTATAGTTTTTAATTTCAGAAACAAATTTAAATGATAAAATTTTGTTTTTTGATAATATTTTTTTTTCAGAATATATACAAAGTAAATTTTTGAAAGTATCTTTCTTTATAAAATGTAATGTACAAAAACCATTTCAAAATTTTTAAAACAAATTATATATTTTAAATATAACTATTAATCAAAATAATCAGTTTATTAAAATGAATCAATACTTTGTAACTTGAATATTAAGACTAATTAATTTAGTTTTAAGTTAATCATATGAAATTGTTTTTGTACACTGCTTTTGATAAAGAAAACATATTTTTCAAAAATGAATAGTTTGCTATATCTTTGTGAAATATCCATATTTCTATAAATTATTGAAATTAATTTTTTTACAAAGTAATTATTTATATATCTATTAATTTAGAATCATAATTCATTTGTTTCAATTTACTTTTAAATTACTGTAGTTGTTAGTGATCAATATGTATATATTATTTAAATGGTTTATTTTGTAAACATCATAAAATTAAGCATAAAGAATATATTTTATTTAAAAGTCTTTGAATAAAATGGACACAGTGGTATAATAAAGAAAGAAAATTTAATTATGAAAATTGATTATAGTTTAAATTAGTTTACATACAGTATATTTAATATGACAAGGTTGTAATATTAGATGTATATAAACTATTTTAAAGTATTTATTAACCACCCTGTAATTATAAGGCAACTTGATTATTTGTCTTATTCCTTCTATTTTTATTATAATATTTAAAATTTGACAGTTTTTTTATACTCACTGAATTTAGAACTGATTTAATATTATTTAAAGACATATTATTTATGACTAAGTTATTTTATAGATGAAAGTTTTTCAATTTTTAATTTGTTATAAGATCATATTGTTTATATTTTAAATGAATAATTAAATTTTTAAAATTTTGTTTAGAGAGATTTAACACGTCATCTGGATAAAATAAGTAAAGACTTAGAAAAAATCTGTAAAAATATACTTTGGTCAACGTTATCAAGTGAAAACTATTCTAAAAATGAAATTAAATATTTATTTGAAAGTTGGAATGCCTATCATCATTTATGTTTCAAACTCCCTCCATCTAGGACTAATGAAGAAATAAAAGTTTTTCAAAACAAAATAGATGCACTTTGGAAAATCATTAATTGCTTAAATAAATTGTTGATTCCAAATATTATCTCTCCTACCATTTATGAAGGTAAGAAATAGATAATAGATAAATTTTTAATATTATTATTTCATTAAATAATTTCAGTATAGATATTAGCTTAGAATGTGATTTAAATCAGAAAATGATTATTATAATGTTTTTATAATTATATTTCTTACAGTAATACAGTACAGCTATAATTTTAAGGTCCAGTATAGAATATTTTCAGATTATGACAATCTAAGAAAATCATAATTTTTATATTCCAAGCTGTTATAGAATATAATGAATGGAAAGAAAGTATGATGATTGGCCAAATTATGACTACTACAGATTTTTGATTTCTTGATGTTTTGACATGCAAGAAACTTGAAAATGTGAAAACACTTAAAAATTTTGTATATGTATATCAGCATCTATTTTGCATTGTATCTCAGGACTGGACGAACTAAAAATTTTGAAATTTTGCAGAGTTATTTCTATATACATAGAGCTGTTAAATTTTGATGGTTAAAGGTCAAGGGAATGGAGAAATAGAGGGGTTCATGTCTCAAGTAGGGTCAAGCTTAATGAAAATTTTAGTTGTTATTGGCTTTTGCAATTTTTTTTTAAACTTGTTTCCACCCCAAAATTTTGCCTTTTTATAATAATTAATAATATAAAACTTATTTTTTAGCAACATTTCACAACAGATGGTATCACACACAATTTTAACTTTGTTAAAATTGGCATTATTATTATATATGGCATTATTATTTAAGATTATATTTGTTTAAACATTTTTATGAAATGTTGAACCACCAGTCTGTATTCTGTTATTTCATTTCCTTTTGTTTTGAATGGGTCTCATTTGTTGTTACTTGTCTTCTATCATTATATAACATGATCTGAGTAAAGTGAAATTTTTAAGCAAAATATCAGCTAAATTCTAAATCATAAGTAATGCTGTAACTTGTGGGCTCACCATGGTTAACTTCTTGTTTACTGTGGTAATGTCTATAATCTATTTATTTGTTAAGGTTATATCTTCATTGTCTGGAAAGTAGTACTGACAATGCAAAACTGTTGTTTCTCCCACTGTTTTGTTTTGGCTCCTACAAGCACTGAGCTTCTTCCACGTCTATTTAGATTTGGCCATGCCTGCAATAGGCAAGGTACATATCAATCTTGAAAAATTTCTGGGGTTCCCAATCCACAGACTTGAATCTAAATCACTCTGAGTGATATCACCTTTACCCCCTTAGCCATCCAGCCATCTTTCCAACTCTCTGGAAGAATTAACTTATTCCACAGTAGTAACAATGTTTAATTTATTTTTTGGAAAAAATATTGCATGGGCTAAAGTTGAATTAATTTGTATTTTCATTTTTTGTAAAGTAATCAAATGATTATGATGTAAAATTTTAGGATGAAATGTCTTCACTCTCTCCATAATAATTAATCAGACAAAAGCAACTAGTGTCACCTGACAAAATTATTTGAACTAGCTGAAATTCAATACTGTATTACAGATACGAAGACTAATAAAATTAATTTCTAGGAATAATTATTATTACAGACGATATACATATATATAAAATCTCTAAGTCTGATAGTTATAGTAAAGCCAAATTATTGGGGATTAAATAGGGCTAGATTACCACTACTATTAACAATTAAATACTGAGTAATTTGGCTTAGAGGTAAGCATTGGGCATCATCTCTTATTAAATTTAATAATAATTAAATTAATATTTATTAAATAATTTAGAAAATTCTGGAAGAAAAGAATCAACCCAGAACAGGACTCAAATCTCTCAATTGCTGCTTACAATGTGGATGTGTTTCCAGTTTTACTACCCAGACCTCCATTTGATCTCTTGCTTCCAGACATATATTTAGATATAACAATGCTACAATATTCTGGATCTTATTTCTTAACAACTTTGAATTGAAGCGCATTCCGTTAGAGGATCGTGTTACCCGAAGAAGAACTTTAACGGTTTGAAAATGTTTGTAACTTTGTTGTATAGTGTGATGAAATGCACACCAGTAAAAGGCTTATAGATATGTGCATTTTTTATAACAATGTTAGTTACTCACAATAGTGACTGGCGGACAACTCAGCACCCAAGACCTATAACCACCCACTATGTTACCCAAGCCTATATAACCACCCAGCCTGCTATTGCTTTACCCCAGCATGGTATATATATATATGCATATAAACATCTCTAAATTAAATATGTCTGGAAGCAAAGGACACTATCTAATGGTAGCAGCCGGGAGGGGAACTCAAACTTACAATTCCTGTTGCCATGCAGATGCATTGCCATGATGATAAATAGGAGTTATGAATTTGAATCTCATAATGGGGCAATTTTTTCTTTCAAAATATTCTAAATTTAAATTAAAAATTAAATTTATCATTAGATTGTGACCTAATAGACTATCTATAGCTAAATGACTATTTTTAATCATTAGATTAATTTTGTTACATCCCAATATATAATCCTGCAGTTCATTTGGCATATCTATAGAATTAAATTGATTCTTATGTTGTTATATATATATATTTTCCAACTTTTCTCTCTTTGTGCATTAATAAAAATCATAACCCTCTATAAAATGGAAATCTGTCAAAACAGAAAATTGTGTCCAGTACTATTGCATTTAATTTGGACAAGTTTTATCACTTAAATATCTGTAAATACTCAACAAAATAATCTCCTTAAACAATTGGGCTATAAATCAGCTATTATTAATGATTAGATACTAGGTAATTAATAATAGTGGATTTATAGCTTGATTATTTAAGGCAATTTTTGGTTGAGTATCTATATATTGGGTTTTGGGATGTTTTGTATACTTATATCTGTAAATATATAAAAGTAATAGAAATAACTGTCTTATATTGAAATCTAAGTAAATTTATTTTAGTACTATTTTAATTAAATTACAATTGTTTCTCATGTAATGTGATATGTGTTATTAAAAAACCACCATATTATGAAGTTTTTCACAATAAAAATAATGGCTTATGGAAAAAATTGAGTTATTCTCAAATCTTGTATCGTCTTGTAAAATATACGAGGCGTGTCCGGGAAGTAAGTACTGTTTCGTTCTACCGCTATTGCAGTGGTAGTATTGCAGTTCAGCGCCTGCACACACATCTCTCTGGTTGATTGTCAGTCCAGTGATGCCATTACAGCTGGATTGTGTTGTTTTTCCATGTGTTAGTGAGTGTTCAAAATGTTTAAGACTATTGCTGATCCCACTGACTGTGAAGTGCATTCTGTAATATGGTTTTTGAACGCAAAGAATGTTAAGTCAGTTGAAATTCATCGTCAACTTGTAGAGATTTATGATGAAAATGTAATGAGTGATGGAATGGTTAGAAAATGGGTTCGACAATTCAATGCTGAACGCACTGATGTTCATGACGAAGCATGGAGTGGCTGGCCTTCTGTTGTCAATGATGGTTTGATTGCAAAAGTGAATGAAAAAATTCCTAAAAACAGACAGTTCACAATAAGATTGCNCAAAAATTAAGCATATTTTACTATAATTTTAAATTATTTTTATATAAATTTTTGCATATTAATATATGTTAAATAACACATAAACATATGTGCACAGAAATGTAAAGTTAATTTTTTGTGACAAAGGTCCTGGCTCTTCTGAAATTCTTGTTTTTTGTGATGAAGTCGTGTAGTTTCATTGGTCCCTTTCTTTTCTTTCCTTAAGCAAATGTCGATAGCAGAAGATTGCAATCTTGCAAGATGCTTCTTACAAGATTGCATCTTGCAAGAAGAAGCAAGATGAGGCGTTTTAATCAACCTAAAATGCCTCATCTTGCTTTGGCACTCCTATCAAAAATCTGGATCATTCGCTACAATTTGATCAACGATTTCAGTTATCATTAGCAAACTTTTACTAAGGAAAACTGTAGAGAAATTTTTTGGGTTCTTTGTCTTCAGAATCTCTATTTTCCAGTTCTACATGAATTCCTTGTTCTGCCAGTTCATGAAGGTCGTTGTTGGTAAGGCTCTTACCAGAAACCTGCAGTAACCCCAATACCCTGCTGATCTACATCTCCTGTATTGATTAAGTTTACAATTTTGTCAACCTAACGATACAGCAATAGGCTATTCTCAATGAGAATTCTTGGATACTCTCAGCTATAACTACTTCCACACTCTGTTCATGCATTTGTCAATTAATTCTTGCCAAGCGAAGTCGATATTTTCTATGGCATCCATGATGTTATATTTTTTCCAAAAATCCAAAACAAACATAGATTTAAGGGAAGTATGGCACTATGATAAATTGCCATCTTTTGCTGATTGGTTTGTGTTTGGGAATAATTGTATTATATATGAATCAATGAAATACCGCATTAATTTGAATCAGCGTAAAGTTTGAGCGTTTTTTAGGCGTCAAGCAGACCGCGTTATATTGAATCAGCGTTAAGCGGAGTCTTACTGTAGTCAAAACCACACTCAGCAGAAAGAATAATTACTAAAATCATCACTAAACATCTTTGGCTACTGAGACACATGTTTTTGCTTATACACTAATGTTCTCAGCCTAATTTATAGGTCATCTTCAGGTGATATATTTTTGGAACATCAGCTTCAGGATTACAAACTGTTTCAAAATAGAATACAATAAATATCCCATCAGCATGGAAGTTCATTGTAAAAAAAACTTCTTTATTGAAATTTCTGGCTACCTCATCTACTAAGATATATTTTTATATTTAAATTTGCAACTCTAGTTTCATTTTTATTTTATTTTATTTTACCTTTATTTTAGAATTTAATTCTTATGTTACTTTTATGTTGGAATTATTTGAAATAGATGTTACATTTATATTCAAATATTTAAAAGTTGATGTTATAATATTCTATATTTATTATACTCAATTTTGGAACGGTTTGTAATTGATATTCCAAAAATATGTCACCTGAGGATGGCATATAGATTAGGCTGAAAATATTAGTATATAAGCAAATACATGTCTCAGCAGTTAAAGATGTTTAGTGATGATTTTAGTATATTATATACAGTACTTTTTCAAGAATCATTAAACATTCATAAGCTTATGTATTTTATACATTACAATGTCAGAAATATTATATTCTAAGTTAATATAATTTCATTCATTTGTGGATGATTATATGAAGGTTTTTGAAGACTTTTTTCTCTATGATCTTAAGTATTTTAATTCATTGTAGAATTGTCTGAATTTAATACATATTAAACAATGAAATATAAAATGTTTTAAATAAAATATTAATTAGGAAATTTTTAAATATAAAAATAATTACCATCTATTAAATAGCTAAAATCAATCATAAGAATCATGTCTTCATGATTGATTTATGATAATCCACAAAAAATATTTTTATGCCCTTGTAAGATATTTTTTTTTACTTTAATTTTATCAGAAATATTCATTATATAATAAAACTAAAATTTCTTATTGACAATTTTATTTTAATGTTTTTCTGTTTGAAATAAACCATTTATTAGTAATAAAAAAATGCTTAGTGGCATCTTTAGATATAACCCCAAAAAGAATTATTTATATAACTATTCCAACTTTCTATTAATATTAAAAAATAGCTTATTGTGTACAATCAGGAAATTATTAAATAAGTTTGAATTTGAGATAGGCAAATACTAGAATCCTTGAATACTCTCTAGTATTCAAGATCTCGAATATAACGTCAATAAAAAAGAAATTTGAATACTAAATCTACCTCCAATATTATGCCACATGTACAGACAGCACTCATCAGTACCTCTGTTTTACCATAATTTGCAACAAGAAAAGAAGTAGACTGAATGTGTTTGAATGCTTGTTTTCTTAAAAATATTCAGTATATGAGTCTGAGAACAATTGTTGATAAATTTATTGTATTTGAGATAAGGCATAAAAAAACGACTGTAAAACTCAAGTTAAAATAAAAAGTTTGAAGATTCATTTCTTAGAATTTAGTGAATTGTTTTTCTTTTTACTTTACTAAATTATTTTATATATTGAAACAAATGAAATAAGTTAAATAATGAATATTAAATGGATTTCTTAATTATCTTATATAACTTATTTAATTAAGTTCATTAAGTGTTCAGGTATTCAAATATTTGAAATTGAGAAAAGTGTTTTTCATTCATCTTTAGTTTAATTGTGTACAATATGTATAGTTTTTAATTTCAGAAACAAATTTAAATGATAAAATTTTGTTTTTTGATAATATTTTTTTTTCAGAATATATACAAAGTAAATTTTTGAAAGTATCTTTCTTTATAAAATGTAATGTACAAAAACCATTTCAAAATTTTTTAAACAAATTATATATTNCTTAATTAATTGGTTATTTTTATATTTATACAGGATGGTGTTTAAAAAACAAATATTTAGCATTTATATGATAGAAAGTATACATCATACTGAGAAGGGACTACCAGAGATAGTCTCTTGGAGCCAACTTTGGTAAATGAAGACATAGCACAGTAAACAATGTAGAAAACAGCCTTATCAAAATTAAATAATGTAAAAAGATTATCATTATCATTTCATTGATATTTTAAAATAATAATAATAAAAAAAGTAATATATTAAAATATTTTTATAATACTTTAAAATACAATTTTAAATCATGTTATTGCAGAAGAAAATTTTATAATAAAAAAGAAGTTTATAATTAATCTTATTGCAAAATTAGATATAGGATGAATTAGAGTACTTACATATTAAATCAAGATGGATGTTACATCTATACAAATATAAAAACTTAGAAGTGATATATTTTTCTGTAGAAATGATAAGAAAATATCCAGAAATATGGAAGTACTATTTCATAATAATAAAAAATTTTGAAAAAAGTTTGAGACAACAATAATAAATGAAAGCTTATTTATAACTCTACATATGGACTTGCTTTATACATTATTATTTAAGATTATATTTGTTTAAATATTTTTATGAAATGTTGAACCACCAGTCTGTATTCTGTTATTTCATTTCCTTTTGTTTTGAATGGGTCTCATTTGTTGTTACTTGTCTTCTGTTATTATATAACATGATCTGAGTAAAGTGAAATTTTTAAGCAAAATATCAGCTAAATTCTAAATCATAAGTAATGCTGTAACTTGTGGGCTCACCATGGTTAACTTCTTGTTTACTGTGGTAATGTCTATAATCTATTTATTTGTTAAGGTTATATCTTCATTGTCTGGAAAGTAGTACAAGACATATTATTTATGACTAAGTTATTTTATAGATGAAAGTTTTTCAATTTTTAATTTGTTATAAGATCATATTGTTTATATTTTAAATGAATAATTAAATTTTTAAAATTTTGTTTAGAGAGATTTAACACGTCATCTGGATAAAATAAGTAAAGACTTAGAAAAAATCTGTAAAAATATACTTTGGTCAACGTTATCAAGTGAAAACTATTCTAAAAATGAAATTAAATATTTATTTGAAAGTTGGAATGCCTATCATCATTTATGTTTCAAACTCCCTCCATCTAGGACTAATGAAGAAATAAAAGTTTTTCAAAACAAAATAGATGCACTTTGGAAAATCATTAATTGCTTAAATAAATTGTTGATTCCAAATATTATCTCTCCTACCATTTATGAAGGTAAGAAATAGATAATAGATAAATTTTTAATATCATTATTTCATTAAATAATTTTAGTATAGATATTAGCTTAGAATGTGATTTAAATCAGAAAATGATTATTATAATGTTTTTATAATTATATTTCTTACAGTAATACAGTACAGCTATAATTTTAAGGTCCAGTATAGAATATTTTCAGATTATGACAATCTAAGTTTTTATATTCCAAGCTGTTATAGAATATAATGAATGGAAAGAAAGTATGATGATTGGCCAAATTATGACTACTACAGATTTTTGATTTCTTGATGTTTTGACATGCAAGAAACTTGAAAATGTGAAAACACTTAAAAATTTTGTATATGTATATCAGCATCTATTTTGCATTGTATCTCAGGACTGGACGAACTAAAAATTTTGAAATTTTGCAGAGTTATTTCTATATACATAGAGCTGTTAAATTTTGATGGTTAAAGGTCAAGGGAATGGAGAAATANGATAAACTAAACTGAAGATAAAAAAATCGAAGTTTGTAATACATAAATTGAAATAAAATCATATGATTTCCGTACAGTAAATGTCATTTATATGACATTTATTTCATCGGATTAATCACGGATTTATTGGAATGACGTTGTTGAACTGATTTTGAAGTATTTCATATCGAAGAGTCAATAGAATAATGCTATAATAATTGAAATATTCTATTATTTATGATTAATAATTCCTATTGTGAATATTATACAATAAAAATAAAATAATTTATTCAGCTGCTAAATTGAAGACACTAGCTTTCTTTTTATTGACTGAAACATTTTCAACTACAAGTCATTTTCAGCAGTCTTTGAAAAATAGAATAGAATTCAAAAATGACTTATGGTTATCATCATAATAATTTTAGTGCATTATATTACAGGTACTATTCAAGTTGTGTTTTTATTAATTATATCTAAATGGAGTGGTGGATTTAGCACTTGAGAGGCTCCAGGTGCAATTCAATTTTGAGGCCCCCTCTAAATATTTTTACCACCCCTACATCCTACAGTGTGCATCCTATGTACATATGTTTTATTCTGGTAGGCACTATACCAGTGGTTCAAAAAAGTGAGACATAGGGAAATAACATTGAAAATTAACCAATATAAAATTACAACTGCCTGTGGCTGTATTTAAAAGGTTACTGGTGTTCAGATCATATTAATTGTGAAAATTGAAACTTATTGGTACAAGAATTATTAAGTTTCAATAGGTAAAAATGTTAAAACCAAAAACATTTAGTAATCCATGGATATAAAAAATAATTCACTTTAAAATTTACTTCTGATTTGTATTTCAAAAATCTAGTAATCTATGAATAATCAAAATTTATNTGTTTTTTACTTTGTTAGGCACTATAGCAGTGGTTCAAAAAAAGTGAGATATAAGGAAATAACATTGAAAATTAACCAATATAAAATTACAACTGCCTGGCTGTATTTAAAAGGTTACTGATGTTCAGATTGTATTAATTATGAAAATTGAAACTTATTGTACAAGAATTATTAAGTTTCAATAGGTAAAAGTGTTAAAAACAAAAAAATCTAATAATCCATGGATATAAAAAATAATTCACTTTAAAATTTACTTCTGATTTGTATTTCAAAAATCTATCAATAGTAATCTACTAATAATAAAAATTTATTTGTAAATTATTATAATAGATTTCACTATTGTTTGGTAAATAATGGAAAACATTTTGAACATTTGTTATAATTAATTCTATTTTAAGTATTCAATTTCATCTTTTGGGTTTTCTGGGAATNTCCTACAAGCACTGAGCTTCTTCCACGTCTATTTAGATT
Source organism: Centruroides sculpturatus (assembly GCF_000671375.1). NCBI lineage: Eukaryota > Metazoa > Arthropoda > Arachnida > Scorpiones > Buthidae > Centruroides > Centruroides sculpturatus. The sequence goes on along the minus strand of NW_019385953.1, from coordinate 105,219 downwards.
TGGCCATGCCTGCAATAGGCAAGGTACATATCAATCTTGAAAAATTTCTGGGGTTCCCAATCCACAGACTTGAATCTAAATCACTCTGAGTGATATCACCTTTACCCCCTTAGCCATCCAGCCATCTTTCCAACTCTCTGGAAGAATTAACTTATTCCACAGTAGTAACAATGTTTAATTTATTTTTTGGAAAAAATATTGCATGGGCTAAAGTTGAATTAATTTGTATTTTCATTTTTTGTAAAGTTATCAAATGATTATGATGTAAAATTTTAGGATGAAATGTCTTCACTCTCTCCATAATAATTAATCAGACAAAAGCAACTAGTGTCACCTGACAAAATTATTTGAACTAGCTGAAATTCAATACTGTATTACAGATACGAAGACTAATAAAATTAATTTCTAGGAATAATTATTATTACAGATGATATACATATATATAAAATCTCTAAGTCTGATAGTTATAGTAAAGCCAAATTATTGGGGATTAAATAGGGCTAGATTACCACTACTATTAACAATTAAATACTGAGTAATTTGGCCTAGAGGTAAGCATTGGGCATCATCTCTTATTAAATTTAATAATAATTAAATTAATATTTATTAAATAATTTAGAAAATTCTGGAAGAAAAGAATCAACCCAGAACAGGACTCAAATCTCTCAATTGCTGCTTACAATGTGGATGTGTTGCCAGTTTTACTACCCAGACCTCCATTTGATCTCTTGCTTCCAGACATATATTTAGATATAACAATGCTACAATATTNACAAATAATGCAAGTTTCGGTTACTCATGTTTGTTTCATGGTGTTGATTTTACACAGTTTTTGTATTTGTTGCTTTAATTTTGGACACTGGTATATATTCCAAGTAATTTGGCACCATATTTATACAATAAAATACAAATAATATTATACAATAAAAATAAAATAATTTATTCAGCTGCTAAATTGAAGACACTAGCTTTCTTTTTATTGACTGAAACATTTTCAACTACAAGTCATTTTCAGCAGTCTTTGAAAAATAGAATAGAATTCAAAAATGACTTATGGTTATCATCATAATAATTTTAGTGCATTATATTACAGGTACTATTCAAGTTGTGTTTTTATTAATTATATCTAAATGGAGTGGTGGATTTAGCACTTGAGAGGCTCCAGGTGCAATTCAATTTTGAGGCCCCCTCTAAATATTTTTACCACCCCTACATCCTACAGTGTGCATCCTATGTACAGTACATATGTTTTATTCTGGTAGGCACTATACCAGTGGTTCAAAAAAGTGAGACATAGGGAAATAACATTGAAAATTAACCAATATAAAATTACAACTGCCTGTGGCTGTATTTAAAAGGTTACTGGTGTTCAGATCATATTAATTGTGAAAATTGAAACTTATTGGTACAAGAATTATTAAGTTTCAATAGGTAAAAATGTTAAAACCAAAAACATTTAGTAATCCATGGATATAAAAAATAATTCACTTTAAAATTTACTTCTGATTTGTATTTCAAAAATCTAGTAATCTATGAATAATCAAAATTTATTTGTAAATTATTATAATAAATTTCACTATTGCTTGGTAAATAATGGAGGACATTTTGAACATTTCTTATAATTAATTCCATTCCAAGTATTCAATTTCATCTTTTTGGTTTCCTGAGAATGCACTGATTGATAAAGCAAATAAAGAAATCTGATTTTTTTTCTTCTGTAAATTGTTATTATGTCTTGAATATTATTATTAATTTTTGTTAAAAATAAAATTATTTAAGAATATTTGCACCCTAGTTTGTGATCTGTACACGATTGTCTACAGAACAGTCAGTGCTTATGGTTTGAAATATGACCGCTAGGGTTGATACTCGCAAAACATGTCATAGCTGGCATTATTCATTTGTCAATTTAATTTAGGGAATACTACTAAATTATTAATTTTTTTTATTTTGAGGCCCCAGGCGTGCACCTGTGCAGAAATCCGCCACTATCTAAATGAATTATAAGTGTAATAGCAAATTTTAAAAACAAGAATGAAAAAGTAGCTCATTTTCTGAAAAAAATTTTTTTAGTAAAATTCATCTTTTTCAAGAGTAACTTTTATGAAAAACCTAAACATTCATAGAAAAGATAATTCTTCAGATTTACTGTAACAGGAACTTACCCTATTAGGAATGTAACAATAAAAGAGAACTTTTCCAAGATTGATTGCCCTTCTTTGATAACTATTATTATTTAATACATTTGGTTCTATATTAAAAGTCAAAACTATTTCATTTTTATTATTATTTTAGGTGTTGTGTGTTTTAATATTTATTTAACCTAACTATGAATCAAATAAAACTGTTTGAAACTATAAATAAAATAAATTATTTGACTACTATTTCTTTATAAATACAATGAAATATCACACACCAAACTTTATTTGTAGTACCTTCTAAACAATTCTCCAGTAGCTTATTATCTTGATAATGTTAGTCATTACCAAGGTAATAACAATGATCCTGCTATACTTCCGCTCCAGTATTAATAAGTATGAGTAGAAATATCACACAAAAAGGAGAACAGTGTAATACAGACTTACAGGACAACATATGTAAGACAAAAATTATTCTGGTTTAACTAAGATAAGATGAGGAATTTTATACATGTTCCTTTGCAGATTACTATGTTTAGCTAGGTGACATTTTTCACTTGCATCTTGGTATTACTCAGTAGGGCCAAGTATAATCATCTTCTTGAAAACTGCATATGAGCTAAGATAATTTTATTCTTATATTTATCTACTATATATAAACAAATTTATACATGAGAAACATATATTACAACAGAAGAGTATGTAGTTTATATTTTGAGTTGCTATTTTGTATCTTGTGATTATTTAGTAATCATAACTATATTTTTCAACAAAATTATTTATGGCATAAATTGTTGACATTATGTAAATGAAAGAAGAAAGCAGTTTATCCTAAAAAGATTAACTAATTTCTTTACTAATAGTTAACAGGTTTTAGTTTTAAGAACTCTATGTATAGTGCTTCTTAAAACTAAAAAGCATTTAAGGATATTAAAAATTAAGTTTCAATTTCTTTAAAGTTAAACCTGTTTTTCTATTAATGATTTATGTGATTTGACTATATTTAGGATCATGACTTTGATAGTATGTTTAGACACATTATCACATACTATACTCATACAACACACAGAAATATACATAGCAAACAATGCAGAAGTGAATGGTCCTCCATTGCAATGAATCATCCAAATGCCTTCTCTGATGCATTCCTGATAATCCTTGGACTGTTAGTGATCATAGCAAATGATTGTTTGTCAGAAATGTTTTTTTATGTTTATATAGTACTGTACATTACATTTTATCATAAATGTTCATTGCTATCGTGTAAGAATAAAATTATCTTATCAAGTATCATTGCAAGACACTTGATATGATGGCATTTTGCTGATTTACAAATAATGCAAGTTTCGGTTACTCATGTTTGTTTCATGGTGTTGATTTTACACAGTTTTTGTATTTGTTGCTTTAATTTTGGACACTGGTATATATTCCATCCCAATATATAATCCTGCAGTTCATTTGGCATATCTATAGAATTAAATTGATTCTTATGTTGTTATATATATATATTTTCCAACTTTTCTCTCTTTGTGCATTAATAAAAATCATAACCCTCTATAAAATGGAAATCTGTCAAAACAGAAAATTGTGTCCAGTACTATTGCATTTAATTTGGACAAGTTTTATCACTTAAATATCTGTAAATACTCAACAAAATAATCTCCTTAAACAATTGGGCTATAAATCAGCTATTATTAATGATTAGATACTAGGTAATTAATAATAGTGGATTTATAGCTTGATTATTTAAGGCAATTTTTGGTTGAGTATCTATATATTGGGTTTTGGGATGTTTTGTATACTTATATCTGTAAATATATAAAAGTAATAGAAATAACTGTCTTATATTGAAATCTAAGTAAATTTATTTTAGTACTATTTTAATTAAATTACAATTGTTTCTCATGTAATGTGATATGTGTTATTAAAAAACCACCATATTATGAAGTTTTTCACAATAAAAATAATGGCTTATGGAAAAAATTGAGTTATTCTCAAATCTTGTATCGTCTTGTAAAATATACGAGGCGTGTCCGGGAAGTAAGTACTGTTNTGGTAAATAATGGAGGACATTTTAAACATTTCTTATAATTAATTCCATTCCAAGTATTCAATTTCATCTTTTTGGTTTCCTGAGAATGCACTGATTGATAAAGCGAATAAAGAAATCTGATTTTTTTTCTTCTGTAAATTGTTATTATGTCTTGAATATTATTATTAATTTTTGTTAAAAATAAAATTATTTAAGAATATTTGCACCCTAGTTTGTGATCTGTACACCATTGTCTACAGAACAGTCAGTGCTTATGGTTTGAAATATGACCGCTAGGGTTGATACTTGCAAAACATGTCATAGCTGGCATTATTCATTTGTCAATTTAATTTAGGGAATACTACTAAATTATTAATTTTTTTTATTTTGAGGCCCCAGGCGTGCACCTGTGCAGAAATCCGCCACTATCTAAATGAATTATAAGTGTAATAGCAAATTTTAAAAACAAGAATGAAAAAGTAGCTCATTTTCTGAAAAAAATTTTTTTAGTAAAATTCATCTTTTTCAAGAGTAACTTTTATGAAAAACCTAAACATTCATAGAAAAGATAATTCTTCAGATTTACTGTAACAGGAACTTACCCTATTAGGAATGTAACAATAAAAGAGAACTTTTCCAAGATTGATTGCCCTTCTTTGATAACTATTATTATTTAATACATTTGGTTCTATATTAAAAGTCAAAACTATTTCATTTTTATTATTATTTTAGGTGTTGTGTGTTTTAATATTTATTTAACCTAACTATGAATCAAATAAAACTGTTTGAAACTATAAATAAAATAAATTATTTGACTACTATTTCTTTATAAATACAATGAAATATCACACACCAAACTTTATTTGTAGTACCTTCTAAACAATTCTCCAGTAGCTTATTATCTTGATAATGTTAGTCATTACCAAGGTAATAACAATGATCCTGCTATACTTCCGCTTCAGTATTAATAAGTATGAGTAGAAATATCACACAAAAAGTATGAATAATTATAAAATCCTTAATTTTTTTGTAAAGCATATATACAATAAAATTATTTACATTAAACAACTTAAACAAAGTTGTAAGCAATACAATAAAAAAGTAATTATTGTGTTATAAATTTTATAATCTATAAACATATTAAATTATGAAAGAAAAAAATTTTTTACTGTAAATTTTGCAAAACTGATATATAGTGTATGTTGTATGAATGACAAATATCTTATCTCTATTGATATTTTTTCATTATTAGAAATAAAACATACTGTTCTTAATATTAGCAAAGAAATATATCAAAGATTGTGTAATTGTAGAATCCATTCACAAAGAGAAAAATTAAAAATCAAAATGAATGAATGGTATCTGTTATCTATGCATTAGTTCTAGTCTAATAAAGATATAAAACAGTAAGCATTTTGAACAGTAATTTATATTAAATTTTATTGTTGATTTTTCGTTTTTTTTATAGAGCTGAATTTTATTAAAAATAGTTTGACTACAGTAGAGGAGTCCTTAAAGTCATCTGGTGTTGTTAGCAGTGGAGGAAGATTTGAATGGATAGATAGTATACTTGTAACAGCTATCAAAAAAGGCTATTGGTTGTTGATTGATGATGTAAATTTTTGCAGGTAAGGACTCTAATAGAATTCTGTTCAATTTTATACCTTGCAGATATTTAAGATTAAATGTAAGGAAAATCAGTTTTTTTATAATTTTTATTTTGAAATGAGGTCAATTGAATGATAATATACTCATTGACAAAAAGTTACATAACCAGATAAAATTAATTGATTACTTCTCTCATAATAATTATCATCTGATTATGAGTGAAGCACAAACAGCTGCAATGGCATCTTTTTCTAATATCCAGAGACACAGGAGCCTCACTACCCATTTTTTCTTATACCATTTGCAAGGTGACTAGCATAGATAAAACTGCATTTACAGAGATTGTTATGTATCCTACCATTACCACTCCAAAATTGTCTGCTTCATTTGCAGTAGTGTAACAGAAAAGCATGGACTGCTGATCATTGCAGCTGATCACTTTTAGCAATGAACCTTGGTTTTGTTTGGGAACAGACAACCATCAAGTTAGTATGGTGATCATTAGTTAGTGTTTCAATCCTGTCTTTACTGTTGAGTAGTGCTGCTCTGACTGTTGGTGTACTGGTCTGGGGAGTAGTCTTGTATGACAGGCAGCTACCTCCTAATAGAGGTATGAGGACATTGACAGTGATACATTCAGGAAGTCTTGCTCCCTTGTGTTGCCTTACATGGCAGGACTGCAAACAATAATTTTCCAGCAAGATATTGTTCAGCTGCACACAGTTAAAATTTCTCAGGAATGCATCCATTACATTGCCACACTTCCTTGGCCTGCCCAGTCTTCAGATTTATCATCCATCAAGCATTTATGGACTAGATGGGATATCAGTTTATGCCATTTACAAATGTGAGTGACTGGAACAAACAGTAGCAAATCTGTTGCAGGATAGCATACAATGCCTTGATGCCTGACCATATTAGTATATGTATCCAAGGCATCCAGGCATTGTATGCTATCCTTCAGCAGGTTTGCTACTGTTGTTCCAGATCCCTTTCACTTGTAAATGGCCCAAACTGATAGCCCATCTAGGCAAAAACAGGTCCTACAAGTTACTAAAGATCACTTTAAATTGTATCTTTGTTCCATGGGAAATATTCTCTTTGCTATGACAATGTCAACTTATTACTATTATCAATACATTTGCACTAATAAAGTTTCATTTGACTCCAATACCTCCTTCTTGGTGCTTAACTTTTTTGTCAATGAGTGTACTTTTTAAACTTTTTTAACTTTGTAAAGAATCTAAAAATTTAATGCTATTGCATGAAATTCAAAACAACCGAAGAATAACAAAAATTATTTCATAAAGATTTTTTTATATTTAATAAAGAAAATATTTTTTATTTATTATATATTTTAAGTTAGTGAATATTTTATTTATGATTATCTTTATATAATGGTTTTATTGAATAACTTCTTTGAATTTAATAGCAATATATAGCTATAAAGCACTTGTTCATAATGTTAATTTTTTTTTTTAACACATTTCAACTGTTTAACTTATTTTCAACCTATATTAATGCTAATTTTAACTAATTAGGATTGAAATTTGACTAAAGATGTGTGATAGTGCTGCCATCTTGTATAAATATTAATAATTAGAAATTAAGTTTGAACATAGTTAAATACTTTATAAAATTCTGGAAGAAATCAACCTAGAATGAGACATGAATTGACAATTTCTGCAAGCTAAGTAGATCGATCAGTTTTGCTATTAATGACTGATCTTCATTCTCAGATATATATTAAACTTTTTATATAATGTCCATAAGTCATCATTGACTAAGTGATGTTGAGGATCTATAGATGTTGGATGTTCTTAGTCAACCTGGCAATAATTAACTAGCATAGTTATGTATTAAGTTTAAGTTAATATATCTCTGGAAGTATAGATCAGATTAAAAATCCAAGTGGCATAACTGGTAATGCCCAGTTTTCAGGAGTTGAAGATTCGAATCTCATGCCAGATTAAGCTTTTCTTCCAGAATTTTTCGAATTATTTAATTAAACTCAAAATTAATTTCTAATTATTAATGGTAATTTAAGATAACGGTACCATTACTTATTTTTAGGTCAACTTTCAAATTTATTTAATTAAAAATAATTCAGAAGGTTATATTTAGGTTTGGAAAAAAATCAGACTTTATTTACTATTTATAATTTTGTTTTCTTTTTTTTTAATAATTTTCTTATCATTTACTAAATTATAGAAACACCAATTTAATATTATTATTGAAATGAAAATATTATTTTGATAATATATTCAAAATTAGTTTATAGAAATTTCCATTAATTGATTTATAAATTGTTTTATGTATGCTTGTTTATAAGTTCATTAAAAGCTTTGCTGTCAGAATCAACATTAAAATAATCAAATTTTTAAATGTTTTGATTACCTGGTTGATAAATTTATCTTTGAATTAATGTCATATAACAATAAGATTTTTTCAAGAAATTGTTAAAATGTCAAAATAAACGGTATGGCAAATTGTTTACATTTAAAAAGAAGTCAAATACGAAGTTTTAAAAACTTCAAATTTGACCTTTTTTTGAAATTTACAAACAAATATTTAAAATCTTGTAAAATATTATAATGTTTTATTAATTAAACTTTAAATTACAGTTTCACTTATATCTATGTATTGGTTGTTCAAATTTTCCAGATAATTTGATAATAGAGAGTAAAGTTTTCAATACTATGAAACTGTTTTTACCGTAATAAAGGTTTTGAATTTAAGAATTTTGAATAATTTCAGCCCTTCTGTTCTTGATCGCCTGAATGGGTTATTGGAACCAAATGGAGTTTTAACACTAAGTGAATTAGGTGTAATAGGTGAAGAAGTTCCAGTTATTACACCCCATCCAAATTTTAGGTTTTTATATAAATATATAGTTTTTAAAATTTATATTATATAAATGGTAATTAGGCTATTTATTTAAAAGATAACTAATTATTTTAATTATAGACTTATCTTTGCAATGAATCCTAAAAATGGAGAAATTTCTCCTGCTATGAGAAATCGTGGGATTGAAATATATATTCCAGGAGAGGTATGTCAATCAAAAATACTTATTTCAATGAATTATAATTGTTAATCTAAGCTTTATGATTAAGTGTAATATTATCTTACATAAAATTTTTTTATTAAAACTTGCAAGTCAAAACTATTATTTTTCAAAGAGCTATATAATTATTAAAAATATATGAATATTAAAATTATTTATTTTTATGAAAACAATTTTTCTGTTTGAAGATGATCATATCTAAATACAGAAAATCTTCGTTAGTTTGAAATTTAAGGGACAAAATAATTGAGACTTTGAATTATCAAGTTTTGAATTATCTGAGATTTACATATTTCTGTACAGTATGTCAAATGCCAGATAACTGATGTAATTTGTTAAGCAAATGGAATACAGCTATGTATATAGAACACTATTTTCGTTAATTAATAAATAATAATATAAATAAACTGCAGGTAAACAGCACATGTCCAGTGAGAACTTGACAGGTTGTCAGATAGATTTTATAAAAAAGTAAAGCAGAATTCCTCAAACTGTAGCTCTAATTATTTTCAAAGAGGCCCATAAAGTAGTAAGTTGCCCAAAAGTAGTATCATAGAATCCTACAAATGTCTCAATCTACTACTTGTAGCCCAATCTTGCAATCTCAAAAACCAGCCATATTTTACGAAATAAGAGAAGAAAAGGGTAGTCCATAGGTAAGGTGACACCTAAAAATGTGTTACTTGTGAAAACAAAGCCATATTGACCAGATTAGAGTTATTCTTGGTTTATTGTTTTTTTATAGTATAGAGTCACTTCAGTCTAAATGAATGAGTTAACATATGCATATCACAGTTCAGACAGAATGTTCACTTCGAATTTTGAAGTAGCTGTATATTTCAAACTAACCAAATTCCTTAACTTATAAATCTCTATATCCCCTGCCAGGACAAATAGTACAGTTACGAACTAACAGGATGTTGAACTATCCAAGTTTGAGTTAACAAGGATTTCCTGCAGAAACATTATATTCTTTCTTGAAATTTCAATGAGAAAATAAATTACATGATTTTCATTTATTATAAATCAATTATCTACTGTATGTGCCCATTGAATTTCAATTGTTTTTTTTTTATAAAAAGTTTCTCTGTGAGTTCTGTTTTCCTGTCCAAATTAAAGCAATATATACAATGTGCATGGCAAAAATGCAGAAATGAATGGCCCTTCATCATGCAATGAATCATTTAAATGCCTTTTCTGTAAAACATGGCTGATAAGCTATTGATGTATCCCTTATTGTTAGTGGTCCTAACAGACAATTGTTTGTCAGAAATGATTTTACTGTATATAGAACATTACATTTTCCTGCACGGTGCACTGTTATTGTGTCTCATTGCATGACACTTGCATGATAGGATGGCAGTTTGCTGATTTACAAGTGACATAAGTTTCAGCTGCTAACATTTCAAGGTGTTGATTTCACATAGGTTTTGTTTGTTGCTTTTATTTTGGACACCAATGTACATATATATATATGAAAGTTTTTGTTTTGTAGTTGTTGTTATAATTCTAATTATTGAACATTATTTTATTTATTAATAGGCTGATGGTCATAACTTTGATGACTTTGATTTGTATACATTACTCCAATGTAAAGGATTAAATGATTCTTTGATAATATCTGATCTATTGTGTACACATAAAATGATTTTAGAAGAATATTCAGGTAAAAAGCTTTACCAATAAATTTATGTAAACATTTTTATTTATTAATGAGCAAATCAAATGATTTAATTAGGTAATCAAATAGAAGTGCCAACAGTTTTGGAATTATTACAAACAACTTCTTTGTGTGTCCAGCTTCTTCAATGTGGTTATCATCCAGAAAATGCATTTATAGAAAGTTGTAATACTGTTTATGTGAAGGGTATTCTTAATCATTTTGTTAAACAGGTAATTTTTATCTATAATATTTCTATATTAAATCTTAAAAAATGAAGAATTTTATATAAAATATAATGGAAATTAAATAAATTTGAAAGCTTTTCTTTTATTCTTCTGCTATAGAAAATTTGAATAATATGTTAATTAATAAGTTAAACTTTGGCCCTGAATGTCAAATATTTAAATAAAAATGTTAGCAAAATTTTGGGAATTCATTTGTATTATGAGATATTTGTAAGACAACAAAAACTTTAATTTGTAGCATATTGATCATGTTTGTAGTATACTAAATTAAAAATATTTTAAATATTAATATTCTACAAATGTTATTCAAAATAAATGCCAAAATTTTTTCATAAATGCATATTTTTTTCTTTTTATCATCTAAAAGATAAATGGTAACTATATGGTCATATAACATTTTTGTAGCATTTAAAAGCAGAAATAATGATTCTACTTATGAAATAGATTTACAATGAAGAATGCTTTTACATATAAATGCCAGATTGAATAATTTTTAAAAGAAGTCTGTCAAATTCTAATTTAAAATAAATGTTTAAGGTTTTAGGCTATTTAAATACCTTGAATGCAAAAATATTCAAAATATAACTGGATTTAAAATATCATAATTTTTTATGTATAATCCACAGTGGCTTATATACCCTGCAGAAAATTGCTAGAGCAAAAATGAAAGAATTGCATAACCTACATCACATGTACCCAGCATTATGAAAGTTGTTGAAAATTATAGAAACTAAAGTCTTCTGTTTTTTCATTGTTTTTTTCATTTTATTTTTGTTACAATTGATTATAAAAATGTAATTATGAAATATGTGAAATAGAATATTTGAGAGAGAATTGCCTAAACTGAATTATTATTATTGATAATATTTATAGTATAGGTGATGTTTGAAGAAACAGGTAGTGTTGAAATGAATCAAAGATAGCATTACCCAATATTGTTGTTGATAGAAATGATTTGTCTTAATAGATAAGAAGGCAATAAGTAGTAGATAGAGTAATTTTCATTAATGTCATAATTGTTGACTTTACCTAGAAAGTTGCATATAGATTCTACAGTATTGATTGACATGGTTGTAGAGCTGATTTGTTTAGTTCTTATTCACTGTAGAAAAACTAAAAACTAACATTTACTAAAATCAACTCTTATTTTCTAACATTTTGTGAGAGTTATTGTATGTATTTAGTAATATGTATTAGATTGTAATTTGTGAAAGTTATATTTATGGCAATTCCCCTCTTTTTATATAATATCAGTTTTCAAGGTACAAGTTTAAGTAACAATGTTTAATAATATCAATTATAATATGGATTGACATATAGAAAATGAGAGACAACTAAAGATTAATCATATATCACCAAAGACATGTTTTTGATGGTTCCTGGAAAAAATGTGATGGCAGATGAATATGTGTAATGCAAAAAAGATTTTTTATATATCTAAAGATGCTCCTGGTAAGTTTGGAAAAAGGAAAAATGCAACAGCTTTTTCTAAGTGAATTGGATGAGTTTGTAATTGTAGTTTAAAATCAAGAGATAATCCCAACAACAAATAATTTATACTGACTTTCAAATTGACTTTTAAACAGATAACCTGCAGATATTTACAGGAAATTATGGTATACATCAAATTATTTTAAACTTTAAAAAATATAACGTAATAAGAGATTAAAATTGGTAATCATTGTAACACTTAATATCCCGCAAATTAAGATGAGTTTGTGTTAATTTAATTCTGAATGATTAGTGGCCGAAAGTCTTTATTATATTAAAATGACATTGAAATTACATTTAACAATATTACTATCTCTTAAAATTATTTTATTCTGTTTAGTAGGAATACATTTTCAAGTTTGGTTTGCTAAAAGTATTCAAATATGAATTGATTTTGTTTAATTAATTAATATATAGCACTTAATTAAGTTACTGTTGTTCATTTAATTATTTTTTCATTGTTTTAGAAAATTGAAATGTGTTTTAAAGAACTCATTTCTGGATTTTCTACATTACATAATTACTCTGATACAAATATCCTTTCATCTCTGATGCCATCAGCATTAGAATTCTATATGGATCCTATTTTGGCTCGCTTGAAACAAGAGAGTATATTATGCAACTGTCTCCTTTATAATGTTGAAAATAATAATAAGATGTAAGTATTTCAAGTGTTAACAAAATTTCAAAGCTTAGATTTAATTATTATCTTTATGAAACATTAAATTTTGTTTATTAGTTGTTGTAATAAGTTTATAAATGTAATATATTTTAGACCAAAATAATTTTTAGTTACTGTTGATAATTATAGATTTTGTTTGTATAATATAGATTGTAGAAGTTATCTAAATGTAAGATAAACATAACATACACATAAACACAAACAAGCATACTTAAACACATTTATGAATTGAGGCAAAATTTTAAAATTTAAACTCTAATAGCCAAAGTTGTATTCTTAGGCTTTTTAATATACTTGGCTATTCATACAGCTATCTTTCATGTAGCAGGCAATTCCTACAACAAGGTTTTGCTTTAACATGGTTTGAGAATTGGGGAAATGCCCCATACAACAAGATTTTGCTCTATTGTGGTTCAAGAATTGGAGCTCTATACAAAACATCACAACTGTTAAGTGCAAACACCAACATTTGTTATTTTTTTATTCAAACGAGTATGTGTGTTGTCTTGTATTTGTCCATGGATTTTAGGATATTGAAATTGTCAATGTTGTTTTGTGCCTCTTGCCTAGTTTTCTTTAATGAGAATTGATTGTACAATTTTTTTCTTTCTTCTCCTAGCTTTCTGTTCTAGCATTCCTATAAACCAGGTGTTGTTGTCATTAGTGATAGTTCTCTAAATGAAAGTAAAAGACTGTCACTGTGTTTTTTTTTTATATATTATATTAAAAGTTACTACATACAAAGATTAAATTTATAAAGATCTCTTAGATAAACACAAGCCAAATGAAAATATCAGATTTTATGAAAAAAATAGAGAAAAATCAAGATGTTGCTGATACTTCAGATTAAGATCAACAGATATTGCTCACAATGTTCTTGTTGTTTGTGAATTTTTGGCCCAAACAACAAGAGAATTTGGCCAAAAATTCAACAAATACAGATGTACAGTACAAGCTCCATATTCACTTGATAGGGAATCATGTGACTTTTTCCTGTTTACTCAACTAAAATTTCCACCTTGTGGTTACTGTTTTAAATCAGTTTATTCCTTAAAACAAAATCTGTTGCAAGTCCTGAAATGAAAGTTGGTTTCATGAAAATGACTTTATAGCATGCTTCAAAGATTGGAACAAGTGACATGAGTACATTGCAGTGGGAGGGGATTACTTTGAAGAGGACAAAATAAATTTTAATGAATAAATTCAAATCTTGTATCTTATTGAACATTCCTGATACTTTTTGATAACAAGGATATATTGTATGGATTTTGTACACTCAGATATAAATACAGTATACATCTGGTAGCATTACAATTTTGAAATAACTTGTCAGGTTAAATTACATTAGCTGCCTATAATTTACTTATATTCAATATAATGGTGTGTATTTAAAATTATGTTATAATGTAAGTAATATAATTTGTATTTTTGATAATTTTATATAAATANTCCCCCAAACATATTTATGTAGCTAAAATTAGTTTTAACTAATGTTAAAAGTTAAAACTAGTTTTATCTAAAGTCAAAACATATACAGCAGTAAATTAACTAGGCAAAACCGAGTATAAACTATTAAAACTAGAATTTACTGCTAGTCAAAAATGAATTTGAGTTAAAACTAGTTTTAACTAGACAAAACGGGTTTTAACAAAGACATTTAGTATAAACTAGTTTCAACTAGACAAAATGGGTTTTAACAAAGACATTCAGTATAAACTGGTTTCAACTAGACAAAACGGGTTTTAACAAAGACATTCAGTATAAACTAGTTTCAACTAGTTAAAACGCGTTCTAACTAAAAACGGGTTTTGACTGTAACAGATATACTTGCATTTTACTATTCTAGCAGCTCATTCTTTTGGGTTACTCTAATGAAGGCAAAAAAATAAAAATGATTACATATTATATATTTGGTTTGTTCGTAATGTTAAATGTGTAATACAAGTTTTTGAATTGGGAATTTGGAATATAGTCTTTACATCTTCCAAGGACAAATTTTTTCATTTCAAAGTATTTACTAAAAAATTGAAAATAGTTTGTTTAAAATAGTGTTTAGTTTGATGAGAATAGTTATAAAAATTATTTTGTTTTGGTAGATGTATTTATTAGAGAATCTATTTTAAATTGCATTAATTCTTTCTTAATTTGCAGTGAAAGACTTTCTATTTCCAACTTGTTAATTTTATCATCTTAGTACTGAAATTGATTTTAAATTTCTGGATTTTATTTTGAATCACTCATAACTCAGTTCATCTGTAATCAAGAAATTTGGTTAGCCAATTTATCATTACTAAAATTAATTAAATTCAATATTTTATATCATAAATTGCTTTTGAAATGTCTTTATTCTCTACACAAGATCGCCATGAACTGAATTTAATTTTTCTAGCTCACCTGATGATTTAAAGAGATCACTCTGATTTTCTTCTGTAAAATTAGTTATCAACTTTGAATTCATATTAGATTATGTATCTTTTTGAAGGTGAGACTGATGACATGCTGTTATAGGACAACTTTGTTTGGATGAATATGTGTGCAATGGTTCAGAATTTGGTTATATGCTATAAATCACTATTAGAAGGAAAATTAACTTGTTTTTACAAATATTAATCAAATTAAGCTGAGTATGGTCTACACCAGTCATTGATATATCTTCAAATTAATGGTTTCAAATAAATACATCAGTTATTGAGATCAATAATAAACTCTATTATTTTTATTTTTTAACTCCAGATTAAATATTGATTCGTTTTTCAAAATTTTATTATAAATCTACAGAAGAGAAAATTAGTAGTTTTTCTGAAAAAAGATAGCTGAATCAGTTAGGAGAGAATTGACATTTATTTGTATTATTATATATTTAAAAGTTTATTGATAAGAAATATTATTTGATTTACAATAATTTATNATTGAAATGAATCAAAGATAGCATTACCCAATATTGTTGTTGATAGAAATGATTTGTCTTAATAGATAAGAAGGCAATAAGTAGTAGATAGAGTAATTTTCATTAATGTCATAATTGTTGACTTTACCTAGAAAGTTGCATATAGATTCTACAGTATTGATTGACATGGTTGTAGAGCTGATTTGTTTAGTTCTTATTCACTGTAGAAAAACTAAAAACTAACATTTACTAAAATCAACTCTTATTTTCTAACATTTTGTGAGAGTTATTGTATGTATTTAGTAATTTGTATTAGATTGTAATTTGTGAAAGTTATATTTATGGCAATTCCCCTCTTTTTATATAATATCAGTTTTCAAGGTACAAGTTTAAGTAACAATGTTTAATAATATCAATTATAATATGGATTGACATATAGAAAATGAGAGACAACTAAAGATTAATCATATATCACCAAAGACATGTTTTTGATGGTTCCTGGAAAAAATGTGATGGCAGATGAATATGTGTAATGCAAAAAAGATTTTTTATATATCTAAAGATGCTCCTGGTAAGTTTGGAAAAAGGAAAAATGCAACAGCTTTTTCTAAGTGAATTGGATGAGTTTGTAATTGTAGTTTAAAATCAAGAGATAATCCCAACAACAAATAATTTATACTGACTTTCAAATTGACTTTTAAACAGATAACCTGCAGATATTTACAGGAAATTATGGTATACATCAAATTATTTTAAACTTTAAAAAATATAACGTAATAAGAGATTAAAATTGGTAATCATTGTAACACTTAATATCCCGCAAATTAAGATGAGTTTGTGTTAATTTAATTCTGAATGATTAGTGGCCGAAAGTCTTTATTATATTAAAATGACATTGAAATTACATTTAACAATATTACTATCTCTTAAAATTATTTTATTCTGTTTAGTAGGAATACATTTTCAAGTTTGGTTTGCTAAAAGTATTCAAATATGAATTGATTTTGTTTAATTAATTAATATATAGCACTTAATTAAGTTACTGTTGTTCATTTAATTATTTTTTCATTGTTTTAGAAAATTGAAATGTGTTTTAAAGAACTCATTTCTGGATTTTCTACATTACATAATTACTCTGATACAAATATCCTTTCATCTCTGATGCCATCAGCATTAGAATTCTATATGGATCCTATTTTGGCTCGCTTGAAACAAGAGAGTATATTATGCAACTGTCTCCTTTATAATGTTGAAAATAATAATAAGATGTAAGTATTTCAAGTGTTAACAAAATTTCAAAGCTTAGATTTAATTATTATCTTTATGAAACATTAAATTTTGTTTATTAGTTGTTGTAATAAGTTTATAAATGTAATATATTTTAGACCAAAATAATTTTTAGTTACTGTTGATAATTATAGATTTTGTTTGTATAATATAGATTGTAGAAGTTATCTAAATGTAAGATAAACATAACATACACATAAACACAAACAAGCATACTTAAACACATTTATGAATTGAGGCAAAATTTTAAAATTTAAACTCTAATAGCCAAAGTTGTATTCTTAGGCTTTTTAATATACTTGGCTATTCATACAGCTATCTTTCATGTAGCAGGCAATTCCTACAACAAGGTTTTGCTTTAACATGGTTTGAGAATTGGGGAAATGCCCCATACAACAAGATTTTGCTCTATTGTGGTTCAAGAATTGGAGCTCTATACAAAACATCACAACTGTTAAGTGCAAACACCAACATTTGTTATTTTTTTATTCAAACGAGTATGTGTGTTGTCTTGTATTTGTCCATGGATTTTAGGATATTGAAATTGTCAATGTTGTTTTGTGCCTCTTGCCTAGTTTTCTTTAATGAGAATTGATTGTACAATTTTTTTCTTTCTTCTCCTAGCTTTCTGTTCTAGCATTCCTATAAACCAGGTGTTGTTGTCATTAGTGATAGTTCTCTAAATGAAAGTAAAAGACTGTCACTGTGTTTTTTTTTTATATATTATATTAAAAGTTACTACATACAAAGATTAAATTTATAAAGATCTCTTAGATAAACACAAGCCAAATGAAAATATCAGATTTTATGAAAAAAATAGAGAAAAATCAAGATGTTGCTGATACTTCAGATTAAGATCAACAGATATTGCTCACAATGTTCTTGTTGTTTGTGAATTTTTGGCCCAAACAACAAGAGAATTTGGCCAAAAATTCAACAAATACAGATGTACAGTACAAGCTCCATATTCACTTGATAGGGAATCATGTGACTTTTTCCTGTTTACTCAACTAAAATTTCCACCTTGTGGTTACTGTTTTAAATCAGTTTATTCCTTAAAACAAAATCTGTTGCAAGTCCTGAAATGAAAGTTGGTTTCATGAAAATGACTTTATAGCATGTTTCAAAGATTGGAACAAGTGACATGAGTACATTGCAGTGGGAGGGGATTACTTTGAAGAGGACAAAATAAATTTTAATGAATAAATTCAAATCTTGTATCTTATTGAACATTCCTGATACTTTTTGATAACAAGGATATATTGTATGGATTTTGTACGCTCAGATATAAATACAGTATACATCTGGTAGCATTACAATTTTGAAATAACTTGTCAGGTTAAATTACATTAGCTGCCTATAATTTACTTATATTCAATATAATGGTGTGTATTTAAAATTATGTTATAATGTAAGTAATATAATTTGTATTTTTGATAATTTTATATAAATACTAACCTATATTTTATATAAAGATAGAATTATATTAATTAAATTATCAACAACCATGAGGCAGATAATAGTGAGGGCTTATCTGTCTCACGGTTGTTGATAATTTAATTAATATAATTATACCAAGGGCTAGAAGCAACTTTTGTAAAGATAGAATTAGTTATTAGAAACAAAAATATTAAAACATTTGAATAGAAAATTTAAACTTTAGTACATTTCTCTAGGAAAAGAATTGTTGATGAAAGTATGGAAGATTTCACAGTAGACAAGACTCCATTAATAGCAGAATTACCATTTTCCATTGAATCAACAGAAGATCAAATTTATTTGATATGCTGTGTTGCAAAAATGTTCATAGAAACATCTACAATATGTGATTTTAGTTACCGAGAATTTTGGATTCAGCAGAAAGTTTCTCACCTGGAAAATAAATGTGAAATGTTCCAAAATGTATCCAGTCATCTGACTGTAATTTCAAAATATCTTTGTACAGTATTTGAATCTCCAATCATGCAGCAATTATATAACTATTTACAGAATTTTTCTAATTCAGGTTAGTATGTTAATCAATATATCACAAATTGTGAAATAATTATATATCACAATATGTAAAATTCAAAAGAAAAAATATAAATGAAAATGAACAAGCTGTCTATTGGCATTAACAGAACAAGATTTAATTACTAAGAACAAAATATGAGCACTTTTGACGGTATATAGCTGTCATCCTCGGGTACTGTGGCAGTTAGAACACAATAATTCAAAAAATAGAGAATATTTTCAATTTGCTCTATGAGCACAAGCAAGGAATACAAAACTTTTTTAAAATACAAAATTATATCATTACAAAAGAAACACAATATATGATGATAATAGTTTTTCAAAATGAACCAACTTAATATATACAGAACTAATTGACAGAAATACAAAAATGTTTTTTAGAGAAAAAAAGAAGGCACCAGTGTTTGTAGTTTTTGTATTTCTGTCAATTAGTTGTGTATTTATTAACTTGGTTAATTTTGAAAAACCGTCATCACATAAATTTCTTATTTCTTAAGATATTTATAGTCAGGAAGACAGGATTTTCTATTAAGAGAATTTCACTAAATCAGTGGATATGTTACAGTCAAAATGTGTTTTTAGTTAGAATGCGTTTTAACTAGTTGAAACTAGTTTATACTGAATGTCTTTGTTAAAACCCGTTTTGTCTAGCTGAAACTAGTTCTAACTCAAATTCATTTTTGACTAGCAGTAAATTCTAGTTTTAACTAGACAAAACGGGTTTTGTCTAGTTAATTTACTGCTGTACATGTTTTGATTTTAGATAAAACTAGTTCTAACTTTTAACATTAGTTAAAACTAATTTTATCTACATAAATATGTTTGGGGGAAATAAATAAAGTTATGTATAGTGATTCAGCGGAAGATGCCTAACATTTTGCTTATGAAGGAAATTACAGCGCTAATTTGGGTTTAGGAGCCCTCTAATGAAAATATCATATTCTGGAGTATGTTTTTCAAATAAAACTTTGGAGTTTATTTTAAAAAATTGTATACTGTGTTTGCAATGACGACTTTTTCACTGTCTGGCATTTTAGGCATCTCACCCCAAGTATCCGGGTGAGATGCCAAATGCCATTAGGGTAAGATAACAAATATAATTGCATAAAATTAATTTTTGAATTTCTTAACCAAATTTAATTTATTGCATATGTAGTACAAAGTACTTCATAGTAAGTATAACAGCACAGTATAAGTATTGTTAAGTTTCCGCCCGTTCTAACGTGTTCTATAGCTAGCTGAAAGCTTTTTTCAGTCCAAAAACTTTTTTGAGAAGTCCTTATATAATTTCTATGCATATCCTGCAATAAAACGAGAAAACAAAAGTTTATTAAAAATAGGCATATTGGAAATCAATTAACAAAAAATAGGCACGTTACCCCAAGAAAAATGTGGCATATTTTCCATTTGTTGGGGTAAGATGCCTAGTAGAGTCACATGCTCCAGCATGTCCGATCGGGATCGGCGGTAGCTGACAATGGAAACTTTAGAACCTTAACTACATCACACATTAATTGTTTTTAGCAATTTTTAATAAATTCCATTTTAACTTTTAGTTTAAAATTATTCTAGAAACATTTCACAACAAAAACTTCGTTCTTATCTAGCTTTTATTCTTCTCGGATGTAGAAAATGAAGTAACGGTAGCCAACTACAGCTTTCCGCACTCAATATTGGCCCAACGATTCATCATACAAATACATGACAATATGTGATGTCACCGTTTGAAAATATCAAAAATTAGGCATCATCCCCCGAATCACTCTATACGTTGCAGTCAAAACCAGTTTTTAGTTAGGATGCGTTTTAACTAGTTAAAACTAGTTTATACTGGATGTCTTTGTTAAAATCCGTTTTGTCTAGTTAAAACTAGAATTTACTGCTAGTCAAAAATGAATTTGAGTTAAAACTAGTTTTAACTAGACAAAACGGGTTTTAACAAAGACATTTAGTATAAACTAGTTTCAACTAGACAAAATGGGTTTTAACAAAGACATTCAGTATAAACTAGTTTCAACTAGTTAAAACGCGTTCTAACTAAAAACGGGTTTTGACTGTAACAGATATACTTGCATTTTACTATTCTAGCAGCTCATTCTTTTGGGTTACTCTAATGAAGGCAAAAAAATAAAAATGATTACATATTATATATTTGGTTTGTTCGTAATGTTAAATGTGTAATACAAGTTTTTGAATTGGGAATTTGGAATATAGTCTTTACATCTTCCAAGGACAAATTTTTTCATTTCAAAGTATTTACTAAAAAATTGAAAATAGTTTGTTTAAAATAGTGTTTAGTTTGATGAGAATAGTTATAAAAATTATTTTGTTTTGGTAGATGTATTTATTAGAGAATCTATTTTAAATTGCATTAATTCTTTCTTAATTTGCAGTGAAAGACTTTCTATTTCCAACTTGTTAATTTTATCATCTTAGTACTGAAATTGATTTTAAATTTCTGGATTTTATTTTGAATCACTCATAACTCAGTTCATCTGTAATCAAGAAATTTGGTTAGCCAATTTATCATTACTAAAATTAATTAAATTCAATATTTTATATCATAAATTGCTTTTGAAATGTCTTTATTCTCTACACAAGATCGCCATGAACTGAATTTAATTTTTCTAGCTCACCTGATGATTTAAAGAGATCACTCTGATTTTCTTCTGTAAAATTAGTTATCAACTTTGAATTCATATTAGATTATGTATCTTTTTGAAGGTGAGACTGATGACATGCTGTTATAGGACAACTTTGTTTGGATGAATATGTGTGCAATGGTTCAGAATTTGGTTATATGCTATAAATCACTATTAGAAGGAAAATTAACTTGTTTTTACAAATATTAATCAAATTAAGCTGAGTATGGTCTACACCAGTCATTGATATATCTTCAAATTAATGGTTTCAAATAAATACATCAGTTATTGAGATCAATAATAAACTCTATTATTTTTATTTTTTAACTCCAGATTAAATATTGATTCGTTTTTCAAAATTTTATTATAAATCTACAGAAGAGAAAATTAGTAGTTTTTCTGAAAAAAGATAGCTGAATCAGTTAGGAGAGAATTGACATTTATTTGTATTATTATATATTTAAAAGTTTATTGATAAGAAATATTATTTGATTTACAATAATTTATGAATTTTGAACAATCTTTTTAAAAGCTTTATTTTATTATCTATTCTGTTTTCAAAGTTGATAATTAGGAATGACAAGGTAATTCTTTAAAATTTTATTTTACAAAGGGAATTAGTTTGTTTAAAAAATATAATTTAAAGATATTACTTTTTATCTGTTTGTTAACTATATTATTATAATTCTTTTATTTAAGATAAGTTAAATGATCAGCTGATTGATGATATGTTATTGGATATAAGATGGAATACTGCATTACAGAAGAAAATTTTTATTTTATCAAAAGAAAATCAAGATTTATTATCAAGTCTTCATTCTTTTGGCAATAGGTATCATATATATATTTTTTTAATGTGTAAATTAATGTACTTGCATTATCATTATTTAATTAATAAATTAAAGAAAGGGATTAATTTTAAATATTTTTATTTCACAGATTTCAGCTTTTTCTGCATTATCAACTATTCAGGTTTATTCAGGACACATGTATTCATACAACAAAACAAAACAGAAATTTTTCTTTAGCTAATTTGTCTAAAGCATTTATTGAAGGGCGCATTATAAGAAATGATTTATCTCATTCTGTTATTCAATTTGTACTACCTCTTCTTTGTGAAATAGACAAGGAAATATTATTATTGCTTAATCAAAGAAATTATTTATGTAAAACAACTGATTTGTGGAAGGTAATATCACTTTTTTTATAATAATTCTTTTTAATTAAAATTTGAAGTGTGTTTTCTAAAATAGAACTTGTGATTCATATTTGATGATATTAAAATGGAAAATAATATATTTTTAAAATAGCATTACTAACATTGTTAACTGTTAATTACTTTTCTTAATATTGTCAGCTAATAGACAAAATTAATAAAGATCTTAATGCTACAATCATGTTTAGTTGCTAATAAATTATTAGTTTATTAATAGTACACATTATATATTAAATTAGAAATTAAATAAAAAATAGATAAATGATATGAATGTTAATGGTTAAAATTATTCTGCATCAGCTTTTTTCTGATATTCTCAAATTATATCAGTTTGATACTAAATTATAATAATTAAAATAAATAAATTTATTTATAATTATATATTTTTTTCTTTCAGATTATAGAAGCAATAAGATATTATCATTATTTTGTTGCCATTTGCTATGAAATATGTACAAAACAATCTATAAAACATCAACTATCTCTCTTGATATTACATTGGAGATGGATTGAGAAAAGGTTTCTTCCCTATTTGTTTAATGAAAATTCTAGAAATGAAAGGCAAGTATTTGATTAAAATTCTTAGTAATAAGTTCCATATTCAATAAATGATTATGTATATCAATATAATATTTACAGTACATTTAATTTTTAACATTTAACATTTCAGTGAAAATTGCAACTTGAAAATAATTGTTAATGACATCAAAAAAGCTTTAGAGCCTAATATATCAAGAATGCATGAACTAAAATTGAAATCATCTAAGTATTTGAGTTTTTGTGTGCCAATTCAAGATGAAATAGCAGCTTCTGTTTTTATAGATATACAAAGGTTTGTGATAAAGTTTTTATTTGTGTAGAAGATAGAAAATAATTAACGAATAAAATTTGTAGTTATTCTTTGTACTAAAATAAGTGTTTTTTTTTTTTCAAAATACTTATTTTAATACATAGAGAAAAATGCTTCATAGTTGTTGTTATTAGTATTTAGATTACAAAAGTCTAATTTATAAAGTTAAATATTAAATCTCAAATATAGTTCTAAGATAGAATAATTAGTTTAGTATGCTGCCAAAAATTATTATATTTCAGTGTAATCATTTTAGACATGTTTTGAAAACAAAATTAAAACAAATTATTTTTGACCAAAATATATCTCTAGTTTGGAACACTATAATATCTATTAATGGAATTAGATATAACAATGTATGGTATATATTCAGAAAGCAATTGGCATTAGTAAATATCTCTCATGCATTGTTGACAATGTTCTTTTGCACAAATGCAATGACTTCTATTCATTGGAAAGCTGCAGATGCTATTTTGTGAAAATCATAAGTTAGCATTTTGCTCCTATGTGTTAAGCGTGTTTAAGACAATTGAATGGCATGTAAATGTGAAATGTGGACTGCAGTTTATTTTCACATGGCTTCATTTTCCTGACATTCAGAAATTTGTTTCCAGACTTGTGAAGTTTATGGTGACAGTATAATGATTGATGTCATGGTTAGGAAATGGATTTGGATGTTCAATACAGGACTAAAGAATATACATGATGAAGTGTGAACTGAGTGATCATCTTTAGTGACAGATGACTTGGTGTATATAAAGTCAACAAAAAGTTCATGAGGACAGATAATTTACAAATTTTTTTCTTCTTTCTGTAGTTTTCTGATATTCCTAGGACTCTGTTATATAACATTGTCAGAAATCATTTGGGTTATTGGAAATTGTGTGTATGTTATGTGCCAAAGATGCTCATTGTGTGTGAAAACTAGATGTGCTGCATGTTTCTTGACATTTTTGATACATTACCATGAAGAAAAAGATAAAATACTGAACCATATTGTGATAGGTGAGACTTTAGTGTTCCATATAACACCTGAATCCAAGCAGCAATCTTTGCACTGTCTTACTGAAAAGCAGAGTTTAAGCAAACAGTTTCATGGAGGATTTCATGCATTATATTTTGGAACAGGTATTTGTTACTGAACGTCATGCCCTGAGGCACAATAATCAACTCTAGTGTTTCTACATTGAAAAAAATTGCACCATAAAATTCTGAACAAAAGGCACAGGATGTTGAGTGCCAGCATTATTTTCCTTCATAACAATTCTAAGTTGCACACTGCTACTTACATTCAAAGCTTCATCACCTCATTTGGATGGAAAATTGGGAAAAATAATGTATAGCAGAATCCTTTAGATACTTGAAGAAATTCTGTGGACTGCATTATTCTTTGCCAAATGGCCATTGAGAGCATTTATGGGGGTCCAGGTTAGCACACTTTCCTTTTTTCTTTTTATGACACTCTTTAGCCATTTTTTTCTTTGAACAAAAGAAATATGTGGAATGTTTCTTTATTATTAATTAGTAGTTAAAGATTTTGTTTTTTGTTAGTAATAATAACATTAATTTTATAGACATAGGAACCATTATGGCTCCTAAGTTTTGTCCATGTTCAGGGAAAAATCCCCAGCCTCCTCTCCTCACTGGCCCTGATGGACTGATGTGATTAATCAAAGGATTCAAATATTTGTTTATATTCTGAAAACCATTTACAAGCACCTCTTTAAAATGCTTTGAGAAAAGTATATTCTTCAGTTCAGTTTTTCATTTTGTAATAGTTTTAGCTTTCACTTCTTATGTAATTCATAATTTGCATCCTAGATTTTTTCTTATATATTTATAGCATTCATATTTGTTTATATTTGCTTGTCTGTCTCTAATTGAATATTTATAAGCATTCTTGACAATGATTTATAATTACTCAAAGACTTGTTATTTAAAGTAAGTCAATTAATGAGAACTTGGTTAATACTCAAGTAAAATAATGACACTAATCCCAATATCTAGCAAAAGAAAAAGAACTTTACTGCAAACAAATGTTTTCATTTAAATAAAATTAATATTAATTAATTTTACTAAAATATTATTTTTCATTTTTATTTTATCTGTGAACTGTATTGTACATATGTAATGTGAATCTTAGAACTGTACATATATAAAATATGTGTGTAAAGATGAATTTGATACAAAATGCTTCAAGAGACTGAAATTAGAAAGTTTGCATAAAGTTTGATTTACAGTTTTCAATAGTTTATAGCTAGAATTATTATTACTATATAGACTATGTACAATGATATACAAAATGCAGTTTGTGTATTAATGTTTTTATGTATTTACAAGCTGAATATAAAGACAAATTATTCATATAATTGAATTTATATGCAGTGAATTAGCTTTCATTGTAATCAGAGTTTTATAACAATTTATTTATTTCTTTTTTTAGACTCTCAAAAACATTAAATATTTATAATTATATAAAAAACTCAAATCAGCAACTTATATCAGTATATCTTTATGGATCAAAATGGATGGAGCAATTACAGAATTGTTTGGCAGTGCTTACTAATTCTGATTTACCAGAGCATATTAATAAAGGTAATAATCATTATTACATTATTTAAGTACTATATATAAATAAATATTAGATAAATAAAACTTTAAATATTTTAAAGTGCTTGTAAATTTATGTCTAATAATGTGATATATTTTTTTTATATATATAGCTAAAGATATGTTAAAAGTTATTGAAATAGATATGAGTAATAAAAAACTTCTGAGTAATCAAAATATGAAGCTCAGTGAAATTTGTTCACAGAATGTTAAAGTTTCTTGTGAAGAGTTGACGTTTCATGTACAATTATCACCAATGATGGATTATATTTATGTCATAGGAAAACAAAAATTGCTGTATCATACATTGTGTGATATTCATATTACAGTTTTACCAGAAAAACTTTTATCTTTGATTAATAACAAATTTAATAAGAATGTTTCAAGATGTAGTGAAGAGTTGCTCTGTAAAATAAACAAAGAAAATATTCTTTATCCCATTGAGTATGTTAATGAATATGGAATTTTTCAAAAAAATGTAAGAATTTTGTAATTGTATATTTATTTGATTATATTTTATGTAAAATAGCTTCATATTAATTTTTTATTTCTTATTATTATATTTTTACATAGAATGCTGTAATATCTTTATTACTAAATTTTTTTACTCATCTTAAATGGAGTCCTACATCAGCTTTCATATCAGAATTTTTAACATGGAATATTTGTGATACAGATTTATTAGAAACACTCATCACTAACAGAACAGAAAATATATCAGTTTGGAAAAAAGAGGTTTGTGTAATTTTTCATATCCTTTTAATTAAATTACAAGTATTACAAGATATTTTTGGATACTTAAAAAAGTGTAAAGAATATATTTATCTAAGTTTGTATTGTATATTTTAGATTTAACTCTTTAATGAAACAAAGTCAAAAGCAGAAAACAAACTGCAATTCAATTCAAATGTTTGCAGGTTTAAAAATTCAGGACAAGTAGAATTAAATTAATCCACTTGCAAATTAAAACCTATTAGATCTAATAGTTTATCTGTCTAAACCATTATGATGGTAATTACTTTAGATTTAATACACATAAATAAGATTTTAGAATATTAAACTAACACATTTTTACAAAATAAAAATAATTATAGTCAAAATAAAAATAGTTTTTCAATTGATTGGCATAGAAATTATATGAATCATCATTACGGTAATAAACTAATACTAACTCTTATCTGATAATTTTAAAATTACTTTGTAATACTTTGTAAACATAAACTAAATTGGGGTAAGTTATGATTATAACATATACTTAAATAATTTGTTTTGTTACACAGGGAACATTTATGCAACCAGTCCGGTTCTTTATCTTTTTGATGTTACAAAATGATTTTGATTCTGTCTCATTTACTGTTAGAAATTATTTTGCAAAATCAGAACAACTAAAAAAGTTAAACAGTCTTCTTTGGAAAAATGCACTTGATTTTTGTCATAATGCACCATCATTTAAGTATGTATTATATTATTGATTGATATATTAAATTTGTAAATTCTTACTATAATAAGAAAACTATTTTATTTTTTACAGATTAGTTAATGCACTTGTAGTAATAGTATGGTTTAATTATATTGCTTGGTGTTTACTCTCTGAAATAAAGAAAGATGTTCAGCATGTCAGTAGTTTGGATGAATTACATTCATTACTTTTAATGATAGATTTTCCATCTGATTTTTATAATATTGTAGAAAAAACAGTATATTCAATAAAAGAGTTATATCAGAGCATAATGGAAGGTGAGCAATGTTGTTTTATCCTTTTTAATATTATAATTGTTATTAATTAATAGATGCATTATGTTTTTCATACATGGAAATATTTTTTAAAAATATGGTATTCATTCAATGTATGATTTAATTCACTTGATAATGTATATAAAATGTTTAAGATTAATATCAATAACAAATTAAATTATGTAAACATATAAAAGATATATAAAAGAAACATACATTTCTCAGTTACATCTATGTCTGCAAAGAAACTATATGTAAAATTACTGTGTAATCATCTAATCTGAGTAAACAAAAAGCTCAAATTATATTATTAATATATATTGAATTGATATCATATTTATGTTGGCTTGATTTTGATCATTTTTAAAAAAGAAATTTTCATTTTCAATAAAATAAAAATTTAATTTATATTATGTAAAATCTTTATTGATATTTTATTAATTAATATGAAATTCCTTTAACACAAATGTTTTTAATTTCAAAAGCAGCATATTTAATTAAAATATAAATTTTAAAAATTATTGAAATTTTCAAGTATTATTTATCCCTTCTTAATTTATTTCATAAATTAGATAAACATTATTTCAAATAACAATAATTTCAATTCTATTTTATCTTTTGTTTTGAAGTTTTTTTTATTCAAACCATAAAAAAAAATAAGTTTTGATAATAAATTACAGGAAAATACTTAAAAGTTAATTACTAAATAATAAGAAAAATAACATTTAGTTATTAAACATAATAAAAAATAAAATTATAATTAAGTTTTTGAAAAACATACATTTATATTTTTTAATCTTTTATTTTATTACAAATTGTGTAATCATCAAAATGTGTTAAATATGTGTTTTTAAATATTTTTATATTTTCTTGAAGGCAACTGAGCAACTGAGAAATAAATTTTGATATAATTTTTTAAATTTATTCATATGATTCTTAAATTTAAAATATATATATATATATATATTTTGAGAATTTAAAAAATTTTTATCCTACAGGAGTGTCAGAATTTTCATTGCAGTGGATATTAGGAAAAGCATCAGCTTATGTTGGTCTTCTCACCTTTCAATTATTTATTCCTAGAGATATTGTTGATCCTATTCAAAAATGGAAAATAAAATTACATTATTTCATTAAGGAAGTAAGCAATAATTTTAATCTTAATTTAACTTAGTTATTTATAACATTAGTGTTTAATTAGCATTGTAATAAGTTATTTGGGTTATAATTGCAAGATTTGTTAAAATCCATGGAAAATTTTTAATGTATCTCTGAATATTGCATAATTTATGTTAAAATTCATTTTGATCAGATGTAAAAATTGACATTACAGATTTTGAAATATATATACAATAGAGCATCAGTTATCCGAATCAATTGGGGACTGGGGTTGTTCGGAAGATCGATACTTCGGATAACCGATTATGTACGGAAAAATATATTAATTTATCCCATCTTGACATTTTTCTCCGTTGCGTGTCGCTTTGCGTTGAATTTTTGTCGATGTTAAGCCTAACGAAGACTATTGTATCGTTAAAAATTATTTTTTTATTTTGTACAAAAAAAATAAATATATTAAAAAATATAAAAACAATAAAAAATTATACTTCAGAAGTTAATTTAGTATCAAAAACGTAAAATATTTGAGTA